>NC_137793.1:5646079-5849778 GCF_963383645.1 Muscardinus avellanarius
TGGGCTTATACACTGTGCAGTTGTTTTGGTCAGCTATAGATTGCCCGCCCACAAGACTCAGGGTTGATATAATTAAAGTCATGAGGGTTGAAATCTCATCAGTAGATAAGTCCATTATAATAAATTGACTGGTGGTAATCTAGACTGGTGGGGTTTGACTAGAGAGGGTGGAGCCCTGAGGATGTGGCCTTTGGAATAGTGGTTGTTTCTTTGAATTATCTTGCTTGCTCTCTTGCTTCCAAGCTTCCATGATGTGAAAGTGGAGTTCTGAGATCTCTCTCTCTCTCTCTCTCTCTCTCTCTCTCTCTCTCTCTCTCTCTCTCTTTCTCTCTCTCTTTCTCTCTCTCTCTTTGACTTTACTTCCTGTTTCCTACAGCTATGCCCTGAGCCCCAGACCTGGCCTCACATGGGCTGAACCCAGAATCTCCCAAAACTGTGAGCAAATAAATCTTTCTTTTTTAAGTTGTATAGTCAGTCATTTTGTATCATAGCAGTAAGAATCTTGACCAAGACAGAAGTGGAAAGACCTGAGAACAGAGCAAACATCTGTTTTTATAAAACTTCAGTCTGGTAGGAGGACACAGGTCATTGAAAATAATACTTGTACTCTATCAGGTGGCAATAGATGCAATAAAACAAAGACAAATTGAGAAGACATGAGTCGTAGTGGGGGTTGCTTGCTTTTCAAAAAAGTATTGATCTGGGAGGTTCTCTTACTTAATCACTATCTTATTAGAATTTGAATAAGGTAAGAGAGTAAGCCATAGTGTGACCTAGAGGAAATGAACAAGAAAGATGAGATGCAAACATCTTCAGAAGATGCTGGTGTCTGTAAGAAGAAGCCTTCACAGCTAGAAGACAGAGCAAGAAGGACAGGAGTGGGCACGGGGACATAGCCCAGGGGCTATTCTTTGGCTGTGTTCTGAGTGGAAAGTCTTTGTAGTATTCTAGCAAAGGAGCAACAGGGGCTGGCATTGTTTTGTCTTTTGCTTTTTTGTGTGTGGTACTGGAGATTGAACTCATGGATATTCTATCTCCAAGTTACATGCCCAGCGCTAGTTTTTATTTCTTATTTTGAAACAGGGTCTCACTAAGTTTTATAGAGCCTTGTTAGGTAGCTAAAGCTGGATGCAAACCTGTGATCTTCCTGATATGGTTTTGAACTATCTGCTTAGCTAGTGTGTGGAAGAGGGAACATGTACAGAATTAAGAGTAGAAAAGAAAACTGTTCACAACCACTGAGTGCTGCACTGAGAAATGAGGAAGACTTGGGCGGGAGGGACAGGATTCAAAGTGGACGTGTGTAGTCGGATTCTGGACATGCTTTGAAGGTAGAACAGTCAGTATTTTCTGGTGAAATAGACGTGATGAGAGGAAATAAAGCATTAAGGATCATTCCAAGAGTTTTGAGAATGGGAAGAGCATTGGAAGAATAATGTTTCCAGTGACTGAAATGCTTATCTTTGCTAAATGCTCTTTGTATATGCAAGGGTGCTTCCAGAGGGCACCCAGATAGAGCCTACTTCCCTGGATGGCAATAACTAGCTAAAATCCATGCCTCCAAACATATTCTTCTGACAAGTGATCACTAAATAACTTTTGTCCCAGTAACAAAAACAAAACAAAAATAAAAACATGAGCTAAAACTCTCAAATTAAACAACGGCTGAAGCCTGTTTGTGACAAGTTTTTTTCCCTTTCTTTGTCCTTAGCTATAATGATTTATAACCTGTGCCCTCAGGAAGGAATATTTCTCCAGCACTATTTGATATAAAGAAAACAATTCAATTTAATTTAATTTAATTTAAATTAAGCTATGTCTTTCTCTATTTCTACTTTTTATTTGTATAAATCAAATAACCAATTTCTTCTCAGATATTCACAAAGATTCTCTCCTTTTTTTTCTTTTAAACACTAGGTACTCTCACACTTTAAAGATTATTAACAAGTTTATTAATATGTTCACATCAACCCTGTTAATTATATTAACTTCTTTCACAGCTGAGGAAACTGAGCCAGAGACTGTCATAGTTAGATATAAATGTCCCATAAAGATCTTATTTACTAATGTTTGGAGCTGATGTAACTGAATCATGAGGTTTGTAATCCAGCATTGAATAAATTCATTGTAATAGATTTATGTGGGTGGTTACCCAGGCCTCTTGGGTATAGCTGATGCTGGGTCTTTGGGGGTGCAGACGTGGGCATTCCTTCTTCCCCTGCTCTCTTTTTTTTTGCTTCCAGCCCATGTGTGCTCACTTTCTCTACTTCCTGCTGCCATGACCTGAGATCTGTGGTTCCCAGTCTCACATACACGGAACCTGAAACCATAAGAAAATAAATATTTCCTCTAAGGTCTTTAGATTATGGGTGTGAGAATGTTGATAAGAACAGAGACTTCTCTTGAATCAACCAGTCTCACAAATCTCAGAATTGGTAATGCTGAAATTTGAAGCTGGGTGCATGCTGACACTCAGTGCCAGCTCCTAAGAGCAATGCTCTGCAGGTCCCCTACTCTGCTTTTGTGGTAATGTACTAGCAATACCACTTTCCTTCCTCTCTCCTATTCCCATTAGCCACCACCAGCTTCCTATGAGATGTTGCCTTAAGGAAACAGTGATGTGAAGGAAGCGGGAGCCTTCCCTTCGCTATGAAACCTTCTCTGAATAATTCAGCATGTCTTCAAAGCTTCCTGAAATATGATGAGACTCAAATATTCTCATTGGCCTACCTAAAAGAGCATCTCCTTGGGAAGTCTTCCATGACTACCCCTCCACGTTGTCTCTCTCCCTCTTCATGGTACTTAGGGATTGATTATACTACTTATCAGAGCTCATATCTGAGGGCTCACCTACTCAAACTGTAGTGCTATAGTTTGCCATTAATATCTGCCATACTATTAGACCCGAGCTCCTTGGGATCCAGGCAGTCTCTTTGTATCATTCATAGCTCAGCATATGTCTTTAATAGATCTCATTCTTAGAGCCTAAGAATATCTGCTTCTTCTGTGTGCTTCCCAGAGCCTGGCATACAGCTGGATATAAAGTGGGCATTGAACAAATCTTGATTGAACAAAAAAAGAAGACAGCGTTTCTATTTGGCACATTTCCTTTTAAGAAAAATAAATAAAAAGGATGGTCAGCATCTCTGCCCTCTATAACCTGGTGATTTTTCCTTCATAGAAAAGGTTTATATTTTTGTCAAATGATTTCCTAGGATGTACACAAAGCTTGCAGAGGTTCAGCTTTCTCTTTCATGCAGCAAAGGCCAAATCAGCAGGGAGACTCTGCCACCCACCCCAAGCCTACTCCAAGCCTCATAAAATTTTGATTTGCCTTCCTTGGGCCAGCCAACCCAGGGTTGAGCTTATATAAAAATTCCACCCTCTGGCATCCGATGAATAACATCACTCCTTGGCCAGGATAGACTTACACTGGGGGAGGATCCAGAGACATCCAGTGTCTATGCCTTTGGATTTCCTCAGTGGGGCACCATTTTATCTCAGTGCCCATTAGTAATTAACCCTCATGCTGTTCGCTAACCTGGAGAGTCTTCACAACAGGAGGCAAAGGTAACAAAGGAAAAACAAAAATACTAGATTCGCTGCAATATTTACTAACTTGCCACCTCTCTGAGTGCTTCCATTTTTGCAAAATGGGAATGAAAATATTTCTCATAACTAGCCATCGGGTTGCTTCTAAAATGCAATGAGAGAGGGCACATGAAAATTAATCTAATCGCAAGATAACTTTATTCACAAAATAACCCTGATTTGATGTCTTTTGTTTTGGTGGTACTTAAGATTGAACCCAGGGTATATTACCTCTGAGCTACATCTCCAGCCCAACTTTATTATTTATCATATAATTGGGTCTCACTAAGCTGCGGAGGGCCTCACTAAGTAGCTGAGGCTGGCCGCGAACCCAGATCCTTCTGTCTCAGTCCCTCAAGTACTGGAATTAGTGCTCCACCATGCCCAGCAGGTGATGTCTTTTTGCAAGATAATGACTAGCATAGTGGAGTGAAGGAGAGGGTTAAGGTAAGGAGACAGAGGACATGATACCTATAAAGCAGAGCACGGGCCTCTCCATGACAGACACTCTGCAGAGCTGAGAGAGTTGTTCCTATTATTGTTTTGGTTGTTGTAACCTAGTTTCTTGACTTAATCGCTACCACATTCATTATCTTATCTCTAAAGGTAATAATTATAATCATCCTAAGTGTTTGCCAAATGCCAGAAAGTATAAGTGCTTTGCATAGACTTTTTCTTGTTTATAACAAATGGTTATAACAAATTTCCTCTCCTCCCTCCTCCTTCCTTTCTAGTTTTACCAAAGATGAAATTTGTACTAAGACAGGTGATAAGTAACTCACTTAAAAAAACATGGTTTATAAGTAAGGAAGTTGCAATTTGAACACAGATGGTCTATCTTTAAAGCCATAGATATGGCTAAATTCTTAGCCATGATACATTGGCAACTGATTCACACAGCTGAAAAAAATGCAGTGAACCTGTCCAGCTGAAACAGCTCTTAAATTTTAATAGTAATAACCTTCCTTTTCCTCTACAAAGGGAGAGAAGATAGATTTTATTATTTTCACAGATGAGGCAACTGAGGGTCAGAGGCCAAAAGTGACTTGATGAAAGAATTCTAGCATTCTAGTTCACAGAAGGTTAGAATTCTCTGATCTCATCTTGTTCAGACCTGTCACTTTGTAGAGGAGATTTTTGAGGGCAGAGACATCGTTTATTCATTGTTTAATGGGGATCTAGTAATAACATCACAGCCAAAAGATATTCTCTTCTAACTACATTCATGAACAGATGGTATCGATGATAGTGTCATGTCAGATGACATACGTGATCTCTATCATTCTGCACGTTAATGTAGTTCAGAGTGATAGTGACATTCATGCACACAGCAGTTGGGTTCTAGCAGTACAAGTCACAGTAGTAGACAAGTCGTGGAACAAACCTAGGTGTCTATCCACAGATGGATGCATTCCAAACTTATGGGATATGTACACAATGGAATTTTACTCAGAAATAAAGAACAAAGTTAGGTCACTGGCAGGGAAATGGATGAACTGGAGAATATTATGTTCAGTGAGATTAACCAGTCACAGAAAGTGAACGGTCCTAAATTTTCTCTTATAGGAAGAAGCCAGGGAGTAATTGGGAGACAGGAGGGACTTTCAGTAATGGAGAAAAACTCCCATGGAGAGAGGGAGGTGGCCTAAAGGAGGGTGGTGGGTGGTGGGGAAGGGAGAATTAATAAAGGAAACAGTCCATTGGTGTTCTGTACATATGTTAGGATACCAATGCTAATATTGCTCTTATGTATGAGGGAGGGAGTCAGGAGAGTTGGGGTGAAGCTTGTCAAGTACTTTTTTATACCTTGAATGCAAAGTACAAGGCAAATGGACCCTTTTGTAAGGATACTTAAAAGAGATAATTTATAGAAACCGTTGGGAAAACCAATTGCCTTCATGAATCTGGAGACACTAGAAGGGAATAGAGTTTTCTTGGCCCTCTTGGGTCTGAAATTCTTGCAAGTGGATGGGAGTGCTCAGCCCTTGTGGTTTGAGGATAGGATGCCAGTATTCTACCTGTTGTACACACAGTGTGGTTTCTGGTATTATTATTTCAGGTCAGTCACCAGGAGACCACTTATTTTCACCACAATCCTAACAATAGTTCTTTCCTCTTCTAAAAAATAAATGTATGCCTTGCCAATGACAGTTTTTAGATCTATGCTGTTTCTCTTTCTTTGTTCTCTATGTTTTTCAGTGACACTCTAATAATGATGATGATACTTTTAAAAACAAAAAGAGGGGGGTAATAATGACTCCAAGAAGTCCCTGGTCACTAGCCAAGAAGGAAAGATATTGGGCTGGAGTTTTTCTTGAAACATTGCAAAAAAAAAAATCTTTTTTAATGCTATTGACTTCTGTGCTTCATTAAAGAGCTTGTATAGCTTGATGATGGCTCAGAGAAAAGTCTAATGCAGATGAAACGGGATGCTGCCTCCGAAATTGCCACTGTGTCTCTTGGTGGAAGAGGAAAATATATACTCCAGATTGTGACAACTGCTAGACAAAGGACACATAATAGCACTTTGGGGGAGGACTTCTCCACAGGCTATTGTGGATGCATTAAGTGGAGCTGTCCACGGAACTGGACAGAGCCCAAGAATCTCCACAAAGCCATCTGGAATATAGGCTCGCACAATGGGGCAATCAGGCCTTCTCTAAGAGGACTGATTGCTAGTCTTGTTACAAGGGCGGAGTTAGTGATCAGTGTGTTTAATCATAGGCTGACGACAACTTCTAGTAAATAAGGACTTGAGGAAGGAAAAACAGTTGAGACATGAATCAGTGTTCTATCATGTTTGAAAAGTTTTGTGGCTTGCTTCCTCTTTCTTAAACTCTCAAATAAGGTAGATTGGTTTTTTGTTTTGTTTTGTTTTGTTATATATTTTTTTCCATCTAATGTCTGCCTTTTTTTTTCAATGTAAAATCCTGTTTTTACTGGATCCCGTTTTTAAATTCTATGTGGTGGGATCCTGTTTCCAAAAGGACGCTGGTATCTCTAGAGCACAGGGATGTGGACTTCATGAAGATTTGAGTGGGAATCTAGAAGAGTGGGGCTGTCTATGCCTACTGCTCATGTTTGTGAAAGAATAGGTAACTCTAGGTAGCTGCTCAAACAAGGTTGTTTTAATTCAATGACCGAAAGTCCATTTCTAGAAATATCTCTTTAAGGCCGACTTAGAAATATTCCAGGCTAAATTCTCAGTTACAGTGGACCTACAAAGCAATGGTGCACAATCTCTGATATCAGATTTCAAAATTAGCCTGAAGATGTGGCAGGTACTTGTGGTTTCAACTATAGGAGGATGAGATGGGAGGCTACATAGCAAGATCCTATTTTAAACAAAAATTTAAAATAAATTACAAAATAATATAAATAAAAGATTACATGGTAATATAAGTTATAATAAGTGACCATTTACCTAAAACAACTTCACCATAAAAGGGAGTAAAGTAGCAGGGAGTGGTGGGTCACACCTATAATCTCAGCACTTGGAGAATCACAGGTTTGAGGCCAGCTTCAGCAATTCAACCAGTCCCTCAGCAGCTTAGTGAAATTTTATTTCAAAATAAAAATAAAATAGGGCTGGGAGTGTGGCTTAGAGGTAAAATACTCTTGTGTTCCAAAGAAAAAGGAGAGAGAGAGAGAGAGAGAGAGAGAGAGAGAGAGAGAGAGCGCGCTTAACTCTTTACCTAGAGGTTCAGATGCTATAACAGGACTATTAATGAGATAGAGAGCAAACAAGCAGATGCTCACTCACTCACATACTTGTTGGGAAGGAAGAAAGGTTACATAAAGAAGATGGCATTTCAGGGGGTCTTTCCCAAGTGGATGCTTTAAGACACCAGCAGATTTATATCATTAATAGTGGGTCATAGTCTAGAATCATTTTGCCTATTTTCCTTTTTAACTGTCAAATTCTTCCCAGGGCTTATGCTTTGTAGTACTCAAGGATTAAACCAAAAAATACAAACCAGTGGCATCAACATTTCACAGCTAATACTGGCATTTTATCTGAGCAGCATTGTGTTAAAAGCCCTTAGAAGTTTGCAAAGTCAATGTGACTAGATAGCGTTTTGCTTTGTGGCCAGGAAAGAAACTTAGTACACATCTGATTGTACTAAGCAAGCACTGCAGTAACTTTATTAACCTTTAGGCACTTAATTTTATGACCTCTGGCTTACATAATAATGAGTTTTATTGGACATGGGGCTAATGTGAGCTAATAATGAAATGCTTTATGGAAGGGAAGGGGTGTTAAAAGAAAACAAATGGTTACAGAAAGCAAGGCATGAAGATCCTTTCTTTTTTATTGGTGCATTTGGTCGTACATCTTAATGGAGTACAAGATTTTAGAGGCATATATGCACATATCACTTTGGCCCTTCCCCAGTTCCCACCCCATTCCCTCCCCCTCCCTCCCTCTCATGTTTGGCTGAGTGATTGACATTGATATGTTTGTGAATGTACGTCATGGACATTAGGGAGTTTCCCTCTTCCCCCCTCCCATCCCCCCTCTTAGGCCTCCTTACTTGCTCATCTATGGTTTCTCCTCTTCCACATGAGAATCCTTCCCATAAAAGTCATTAGGCCCCCCTAATAGTTAAGGGAACTCAGTTGCTTACAAGTACGTGTTCAGCCAATGGTGAACCAACAGCCTAACAGTAACTCTTTTCTCATCTAAAAAAATGTATGCATTGACAATGATAGTTCTTAGATCTATTTTTTATTTCCTTTCTTCTTGGAGCTTGGTCAGTCTACGCTTGTGTTTCTATATCCTGGTAGATGCTTGATTGAATTTTTCAATTTAAACTTTTACCTAGAGTTCATCCTTACAGGATTGGCCTGGATGAAAATTTCAGTTCAAAGGACAAAATTGTTATTGATGCTGATGGTAAGAACTTGAACCAAGTAAGGAATAGGAAAATCTGAGCTGAATCCATGAAAGTGAATGCAGATTAAAAGGCATTAACAATATCAGTTCTTCTATTGAGCGAGGCACTACGCAATATACCTCAATTGCTTATTTTGATGGTATCTCATTGGAAAGCATTGCAAAAGGATTTACACGTATTATTTTGTGCTAACTGAGAAAGAAAAATCCTCACCAGCTCTGTCATTGGTGTTTTGTCCTCAGACTAGTAATGCCTTCATTGTTTATCCCCTTTGCGGCGGGAATTTATAATGCTTAAGACCATTTGGGTAGAGGGGAGAATGTTGACATTAAAGATGATTCATTGAGTAAATTGACACAAATTTATTGTGATGTCAGGGTCAGTGTGTTGACATCAATTATCTCAAGCAAAATTGTTCTCTCAAAACACAAGCCAGTGAAGAGAAAAAAATTCCTCTTTTCTTTCCCTCGAAGAAATAGTCCCTAGCCATTCTCTGATATAGCGTGTCGACTATTTGCTAACATAATTATTCCCCTAGGAAAATAAGACTTGAATGGATTCATGAGTTGTGAATAGACAAAGGCCAGTGAAGAATATCTGATTTTCTGGCTAAAGATAAAGCATTGTCTCTTTGTGAGCCTGGAGGAAGGCATTGCATAGTTGAGTTTCATAGCACGTGAGGATATTTATTTCAGTGATTCTGAAGCTTAAGCATGTATCAGAATAACAAAGAGGACTTATCAAATGCATGTTAGCATTTTTGATTCGGTAGGTCTGGGTGGGGCATGAGAATTTGAATTCCTAGTATGTTCTTAGGTAGTGCTATCATAATTGATTCAAGTACCATGCACTTTGAGAAAATGTTTTACACTGTGTTTAAAAATGCCTTTCATAGCCGGGCGTGGTGGCGCACGCTTGTAATCCCCACACTTGGGAGGCGGAGACAGGAGGATCACACAAATTTGAAGCCAGCCATGCTGGCTTAAGAGACCCTGTTTCTAAATAAAAATATAAAATAGGGCCAGGTGTGGTGGCGCACACTTGTAATCTCTGAGCTTTGGGAGGCTGAGACAGGAGGATCACACAGGTTTGAAGCCAGCCTTAGCTACTTAGTGAGGCTCTCAGCAGCTTAGTGAGACCCTGTTTCCAAATAAAGTATAAAATAGGTCTGGGAGTATAGCCTGGAGGTAGAAAGCCCCTGGGTTCCACTCCCAGAGGTAGAAGGGCTTCCAGGAATCTCGGTACTACAAAAAAAAATGCCTTCCATATTAATCATGAGCATCATTTATCAGATAAGCTTTATCAAATAGGAAAGGCTAGCAAAATTCTTTGTTATGTGTGTTAAAAAAAGATATGGTGCTAATTTACCAGTTTGTATGATAAATCAGGGTTGAAATCCATAATGAAATTAATCTATTAATCCTTAGTGTGGGCTTTAATGGTGCAAAATCTAATTAACTGACCAATTTGGTAAAGGGGATTGGACCCAGAAACATTGTATTTCTGAGCCACACTCTTAGCCCGTTTTATTTTGATAGTATGATTGCTACAGCTTTTCCTTATTTAAATTTTGTTTGGTTATTCTCATTCATATGCCTCTTCACAGGATTCTCCACTTTTTTTATAGCTATGTTTCATTGTGTGTATACCACAATTTTTATTTATTCATCAGTTTATTGGCAATTAGGTTGTTTTCATATCTTCACCAGAGTAAATATGAAGTGTAGACATCTCTTTGACTTACTGATTTCAATTTCTTTTTACATTTACCTGGAAGTGTGATTCCTGGATCATATGGAAGTTCTGGTCTTAATTTTTTGATAAACATCTGCTCTATTTTCTAAAAAGTCTATATCAATTTGCAATGACATCAATGGTGTACAAGGGTTGGTTCTGTTTTCTCCACATCATCACCAATACTTTTTATATTTTGATACTAGCCAATCTAAAAGGCATGAGTTGATATCTCATTATAGTTTTAGTTTACATTTTCTTTCATCTATCTGTTTATCATTGTATGTCTTCTTCTGAGAAATGTCTATTCAAGTTCTTTATCCATTTTAATAGGGTTGTTTTTGCTATTGATTTCTTTATGTAATTTGGATATTATCTCAATGTCTAATATATGAATTATAAATATTTTCTCCCAATTCATGGGTTATATCTTTACCCAATCAATTGCTTCCTGTGCCATATAGAAGCTTTTCAGTTTGATGCAAAGGAAACAGGTAATCCACAGTTTGGGATTTGCTGTGCAAATTTTCTTTCATTTGCATGCTTATATTTTCATTATCTGTCCTTTGGGGATTATATCTAAGAAACCACTGCCCATTTCAGTGTTCTAGAGCTTCTTCACTATAATTTCTTCTAGTATTTTTATAGTTTTAGGACTTATATTTAAGTCTTGATTCCATTCTAATTATTGTGCAAAGGTGAGATAAGGGTCCATTTTCTCTCTTCTGCATGTGGATAGACATGGTGAATGATACTTGCATGTTCTTATATGTTGAACAAACCTCGCAAGAGTAAAGTCTACCTAATGGTGGTAAATGACCCTTTTGTTGTAGTGTTCAATAGCATTTACTAGCATTTTGTTGATGATTTTGATTCTGTTCACAAGTTATTTTGGCTCGTAGCTTTCCTGTTCTGGTGCTATGGTTTTCTGGCTTTAGTATCAGGGTAGAAGAGAATCTCTTAAAATGAATTTGGAAGTATTCCCTCCGTTTTGAATTTGTGGAAAAGCTTGCAAAAGATCGATATTCAAATGCTTGGTAGGATTTGGTTGTCAAGCTGTCTTGTTCTAGACTTTTACTTGATGACAGAATTTTATTATTACTTCAGTCTCCTTATTTGTCCATTCAAATTTCTAATTTCAGCATGATTCGGTCTTGATAGGTTACATAGTTCTGGGAATTTATCCATTTATTCTAGTTTGCTCAATTGGTTGTCATATGACTGCTTATGATAGTCTCAATCCTTTGTTTTTATATGTTAATTGTAATGACTCTTCTTTCATATCTGATTTGAATCTTTAGTATAACTAAAGCATTGCCAATTTTGTTTAGTGTTTCAAAGAAATAACTCCTAATTGTACTGATATGTTCTACTGTGTTTCCAGTCTCTTTATCAATTACTTATGCTCGGATATTTATTTTTATATTTATGATAACTGTGGGCTTCTTCTGTGGGCTTCTTCTGTTGGTTTCAAATGTTATTTTACTTTCTCCTTTTTTGTGCTTTTATTGGTACATTATAGTCTCACATCACAATGTAAATCATGTTGACAATGACATTTATGCACTGTTCTTGGTGCCCCCTCCCCATTCCTCTCCCTCCCAATATAAAGTACTCAGATTGAAGTTGGTATATATTCACATGTATATACAGTCTGTGGTAGTATTTCTATTAAAGATCCTAAGTCTTCGTCTACCCCTACCTTCATATCTCTTCCCTGGCTTCCATTTTGTCACTAACATATTCACCTCCTTTTCTTATACTTTATTTGAATTTTATGACTTGCAAATTATAAATCATAAATTTATATCTTATATCTCTGTAAAGCTATTTAGTTGAATAGATTAATTCATAATCAATAATGTACATTATATCAATAGTTGTTAATTTTAAAATTCATTCACTCAACTGAATAAGTATTACTAATTTTGAAAGTATTATTTGCCTAGCCCTAGGAAGCCATGAGGGACATGCTGGCTCTCTTGCTTTTGGCCTCCACGATATGAAAGCAGAGCTCCTGCTCTCTTCCTCCTTCTGCTTCCCACCACCTTGCTCTAAGATTCAAGATGCTGGCCCCACAGGACTGAGCCTGGAATTTCCAAGAAACTGCAAGCAAATAAACCATCCTCTAAACTGTCTGGTCAGTTGTCTTGAATTTATATCTGTGAGACTATTCACCAAGATAGATACTATATTTCTCACTTATAGTAAAGTGTTTCATGGTTTTTGGACTCAAACTATTTTTTGAAAGTTATACTTCCACTTGCTTATTGTTAATATCTAAAAATGCAGTTGATTTTTGTGTGTCATTCTTGTAGCCTGTGGCCTACAATAGTCAATTATTAGTTCTAAGAAGTTTATGTAGATTCCTGGGATTTTTAACTCATTTTTTCTATCAAAATACATGACTTTTATTTCTTGGTTTTAACTTATTTTTTTAAGACTTGTAGTATGACATTGAAAGGAAGTGATGATAATGGGTATCTTTGTCATAGTCTTGATCTTAGGGGAAAATCATTTTATTTTTCACCATTAAATATTATGTTAGCCATAGGCTTTAAAAATGTATACTTTCTATTAGTTTTAGAAAAAATCCTTCTATTCATATATTTCTCAGAGGGTTGTCAGTAATGGATGTTGCTTTTTAAAATTCCTTTCTCTATGAATTAATGTAATGCTATAGTTTTTATTTTTGAAATATTAAATATTAAATATTTTTATTGAAATGGATTTGTAAGTATTTGGGCAGAATTTTATATTCATGAAAAATATTGTTTATTTCTCTGACTAACATTGTCTACCTTGATATTAAGGCATTGCAGATCTTATGCAATGAAAAGAGAATTACTGTTCTACCTCCAGTTTTCTGGTTATATATTAAGAATGGTTAACTATCTTTTTATATTTGGCAAAATTAATCAGTGAAACAATTTGGGCCAAGGCATTTTTTTCTGATTATTTTAATTATGAATATAAATTTCAAACATTTATAGAACTATTTATACTATCTGTTTAATGTGTCTCTCTTTTGAGAAATTAGTTCATATACTTAGAGTTTTTTGCAGTGTTTCCTTATTTGGTTTTCAAGGCTGCAGCTCTGTATTGCTTGTTGCTCTCTTTTCTGATACAGTAATGTGTGAGGCTAGACTTTGGGGTCACTTATTTTTCTCAATTACTCTTATGTTTTATGTTTCACTCACTTCTTCTCTTAACATTTTTGTTTCCTTATGCTTGTTCTTATTTTCTCTTACTGAGAAATCCCTTAAGATAGAAGTTTGGGTTCTTTACTTGAGACTATTCTCCTTTCTGTTATTCTTATTCTTTGTGTACTAGGAACTGAACCGTGCCCTCCTGGATGCCAGACAAATACTCTACTCCCGAGCTCTGTCTCCAGCTCTCCATTCTTTTTTTCTAAAGTAAGTATTTAATTAGATCTATTTAACTCTTAGATTTACCTCTGGTTTAGCTGAATTCCACAAATTTTGCAGTGTTGCATTTTCATTTTTGTTTGGTTCACAATATTTTCTAATTTCATTGGAGACATTCTGTTTGATATATGGATCATTTAAGAGTATATTGTTGAACTTTCATGTTTGGATTTTTTTTTTTACTATCTTCCCATAATCTAAGTTTACTTTCATTATCAGAAAATGTTTTGTGTGATTTCAAGCTTAATTTGTTAAGGCTTATTTTATAAATTGAGATATTACCTATCTTTATGAATATTTAAAATATCTTTGAAAAGAATATGTGTTCTTGTCTTGTTGGGTAAAGCATTCTAAAATTGTCCGTTAGGTCTAATATACTGGTGTTCTTGAGTTCTTCTGTATTCTAAGGATTTGTGATTTGTTAGTGCCATCCATTACTGAAAGAAGAATTGGGAATTGGTCTTTTTATTATTGATGTCTCTCAGTGTTGTGTCAAAGCTTTGATAATAAGTGTATGTACAATCAGAATTACTTCTTCCTTTTTATACTTGTTTGGGTGCACTGTAATGATAAACCATAGTGATGATCAAAGTGATACAAATAAACACAGTGGTCCCTGGGTGCACCTGCTCTCCCATCCCTACCCACTCTGTTCTTTCTCTCTGTCTGTTAGTAAGATTGATAGTGATATTTTCATATATGGACACAGCATTATTTGAATAGTTTTCTTCCACAATACTTCTTTTCCCTCTCCCCACCTCCATTTCTACCTTCCTTCGGCAATTCCCTTCCGCTCTACTACCGGTCTCTCTCAGTTTTCTGAAGTCCCTTTTGTTTTCTGTTTTTCTCTATAGATTACACATATGAAAAATATACAGTAACTGACTTTGTGAGACTGGATGACCTCACTTAGCCTATTTTCTAGTTTCATCCATTTTGCTATAAATGACATAATTTGTTCTTTTTTATAGCTGAGAAAGACTCCATTGTGTATATATATCACAGATGCCAAGATCTGATATAGCTGGGTCATATGTTGGTTCCATTCCTAGTCTTTTGAGTAATCTCTAAGGTGATCTCCACAGTGGTTGTATTAATTTACTATCCCTCCAGAAGCAGATGGGAGTTCCAATTTCCCCACATCTTCACTAGCATTCATTAGTGTTTGCACTTTTTGTGTGTATGTGTGTGAGTGGTTCTGGGGATTGTGTCCAGGGTATTCTACCTTCAAGCCATACCCCAGCCCTATTTATTTTATTTTATTTATTTTATTTATTTTTTGGTGGTACTGAGGTTCCTGGAAGCCCTTCTACCTCTGGGCTACACTCCCAGACCTATTTTTTAAAAATATATTTTTATTTGGAAACAGGGTCTTTTAAGCCAGCGTGGCTGGCTTTGAACTTGCGTGATCCTCCTGTCTCCGCCTCCCAAGCATGGGGATTACAAGCGTGCACCATGATGCCCGGACCTATTTTATTTTTTATTTGGAAGCAGGTCCTTGTTAAATTGCTGAGAGCCTTGCTAAGTGTCTGAGGCTGGCTTTGAATGCCCCTGGATTAGCCTCTCACTCACTTTGCCATTCTAACTGGAGTTAGATAGAATCTCAGTGTAGTTTTGACTCATTTTTCTGACTGCTAATGATGTTGAACTTTTTTTTTTATCCTTTGGCCATTTGTATTTCTTCTTTTCAGAAGTGTCTATTCAGTTCAGCTGCTCATTTTTATTGGTTTATTTGTTTTATAGTGTTAATTTTTTGAGTTCTTTACATATTCTAGATATTAGTCCTTTATATGAAGTGGCTGACATAGATTTTCTCCCATTCTATAGGCTCTCTAATCAGATTCTTGATTGTATTTTGATGAGCTAATCATATCATAGTTATGCAATGGCGTTCTTTTTCTGTTAACTTTCTTTATTGTGTAATTTGTTTGATATTAATATAGCCACAGTCGTAGTCTGTTGATTAATGCTTATATGGTATATTATGTAACTTGTTTGTACTTCACTTAGTGGTGTTTTGCAGATATTGTGCTTTTTATAGACTAAAGTTTTGTGGCACTCCTGCACTGGACAAGTGCGTGGACACATTTTACCAATAGCACACCCATATGTAACAGCTTGTTAGCTCTTACAGCATTTCAAACTTCTTCATTATCATTACATTTTTATGGAGCTTTGTGATCTGTGACCTTCATTGTTGCCATTGGAATTGTTTTGATATGCCATGGATTATGTCCACATAAAATGGCAAACTTATTTGATATATGCTATGTGTCTTCTGATTGTTCCACTGACCAGCCATTCCTCTATATCCCTGTATCTTCTTGGCTCTCAGTCTTCCCAGTGACACAAAATATTGAAATCAGGCCAATCAGTAACCCTATAATGGCCTCTAAGTGTTCAAGAAGAAGGAGTCACCATTTCTCACCTTAAATCAAGATTTAAAAATGATTAAACCTAGTGAGTTAGGAATGGTAAAAGCCAAAATAGGCTATAGCTAGACCTCTCAGGCCTTAGCGTTAGCCACAGTGTAGATACAGAAATAATTTCTTGAAGGAAATTAAAAGTGCTACTCCGGTGAACATGCAAATCAGAAGAAAGAGAGCTAAACAGGCTGTTTTTCTGACACGGGGAGTTTTAATGGTCCAAATGGAACATGACGCCATATACAACAAGGCTGAGACGTGATGACTTTAGAAGATGAGAGTTTAAAGCTAACAGAGGTTGGTTCATGATGGTGAAAGAAGGAAGATGTCTCTGTAAAAACAAAGTCACGGTGAAGCCACAAGTGCTCACATCACTGCTAAGTAACCAGATGATCAAGCTAGGATCCGTAATGAATGTGGCTGCATTGAACAACTTTTTCTTTCAATGTATATGAATCAGGATTATATTGGGAAAAAATGTGAGCTAAAATGTTTCAAAGCTGAAGAGAAGAAGTCAATTTCTGCCTTGAAATCTTCAAAGGACAGGCTGGCTCCCTTGTGAGGGGCTAATGTAGTTGGTGACTTTAAGTTGCAGCTAGTGCTCATTTACCATTCTAAAAAGCCTAGGGCCCTTAAGAATTACACTAAATCTACTCTGTGTTCCATGAACAGAAGAACAAAGCCAGGATGACAGCACATCTGTCTACAACATGGTTTACTGAATATTTTAAGCCCACTGTTGCTATCTCCTGCTCAGAGAAAGATCCCTTTCAAAATACTATTGCTTAATGACAACGCACATGGTCACCCAAGAGCTCGGATGAAGATATACATTGAGATTTGTGTTTTCATGTGTGCTTACAAAGCATCATTTGTACAGCACATGATTTAAGGAATAATTTCATCTTTTAATTTTTATTACATCGAAATATATATATATATATATACATATATATATATATATATATATGTATATATCTTAAATTTACAACTGCCACAGATCATGATTAATTTTCTCCTGGCGGTATAATGGTACAATGAAAAATTTCTGAAAAGAGATGATCATTCTACATGCTATTAAGAACATTTGCAGTTCATGGGAGGACATAAAAATATCAACATTCACAGTAAGCGGGTCCCAAACTTCAAGGTCATCTTTGAGGTTCCCAAGACTTCACTGAAGGAAGAAGTCATTGTATACGTGGTGAAATAACAAGAAAATTAAAATGAGCAGTGGAACCGGAAGATGGGATTAAGTTGCTAATATCATGATGAAACTTCTTTAATGAATTATAAAATGCTTCTTGTGGATAATATAAAAAAAATGGGGAGTGGGGGCAGGCAGCCTGGCCCACTCCCAGAAAGATCAGGAGCTGGGCTGGGGGCAGGCAGCCCTTCCTGCTCCCTGGAAGGCCTGTTTCCAAGCTGGGGGCAGGCGGCCTGGCCTGCTCCCAGGAATTCCCGGTGCTGAGTTGGGGGCAGGAGGCCTGGCCCATTCCCTGGAAGGCCCAGTGCCGGGCGGGAGGCCTAGCCGTGGGTATCAAGGAACTCAGCGCTGCTGTGCTGTGCAAGGCCATGATGTGCTTAGAACAGCAGATCCTGCTCTACGCGGTGAGGCTGTGGGACTCAGTTCTTGGAAGGGAGAAAAACATTCATTGCTACCGAGTGCCTGATCCCACAACATCTTCAAACCACACATATGGTCTTCTCTTATTAAAAAAGAAAAAAAGAAAAAGAAAAAGAAAAAACACTGGAGAGGGGTCAAGATGGCTGTGGGTGCCAGGATTCTGGAGATGCAGACAAAACATATCCAACTGACCTGGAACTTTTGGAAAAATTCCCTGTGAAAGGCGACTGCTTCTTCCTTACATGCTTAAGAATCCTGGACATCATCTGTATGGAGGGAGATTTTCAGAGACTTAGGAGTAAGGAGGTGTTGGCAGCACTGGCTGCAGTGGTGGTGGAGGTTTGTATTTGAGAGAGGCAGAGATATGATCCAACCCACCCTGATCTTCTGAAGAAATTGCCCCAAAGGTGGAATGCTACCATTGTGCATGCTCAGGAATACTAGACAACATACAGTGTGGGAAAAGAGTTTGGGAAAGAATTGAGATGGCGGAGGCAGTGGCAACGGCAGCAGCCAGTACCTAGGAGAGGCAGAGATCTGATGCAACATACCTGGATCTTTTGAAGAAATAACCCCAGAGGCAGAACGCTACCAGCACACACTCTTAGGAACTTGGGACAACATGCTGTGTGAAGAGGGTGCTCGGATCGAAGATTGTGGAGGGGTGAGGCCGGTGCCAGGGACAGTGAGGCTGGGATCGGAGCCTGCCATGAGGCAAGGCCAGAGCAGAGGCCTCTGAGGCCGGGATTGGAGCCTGCTGAGGGTTTAGGCTGGTGCTGTGACCACTGAGGCTGGGTTCGAAACCTGCCATGAGGTTAGGCCAGTGCTGGGGCCTCCGAGGCCAGGATCAGAGCATGCCTAGGGGTTAGGGTGGTGCCGGGGCCAGCTAGGCCAGGATCGGAGCCTGCTGTGAGGCAAGGCTGCGGCTGGGGCCTCTGAGGCTAGGATCAGAGCCTGCTGACTGGTTAGGCCTGTGCAGTGACCAGCGAGGCCGGGATCGGAGCCTTCCATGAGGCTAGGCAAGTGTTGGGGCCTCTAAAGCCAGGATTGGAGCCTGCCAAGGGGCTAGGCCAGAGCCAGAACTAGCAAGGCTGGGATCGGAGCCCACCATGAGGCAAGCCTGGTGCTGGGGCCTTTGAGCCCAGGATCGGAGCCTGTTGAGGGGTGAGACCAGTGCCAGGGTCAGCAAGGCCAGGATTGGAGCCTACCATGAGGCAAGGCTGGTGCTGGGGCCTCCAAGGCTGGGATTGGAACCTGCCAAGGAGTTAGGCAGGTGTCAGGGCCAGTGAGACCAGGCTCGGAGCCTGCTGTGAGGCGAGGCCGGTGCTGGGGCTTCAGAGGCCAGGATCAGAGCCTGCCAAGGGGTTAGGCTGGTGCCGGGGCCAGTGAGGCCAGGATTGGAGCCTGCCAAAGGGTTAGGCTGGTACTAGGGTCAGTGAAGCTGGGATCGGGGCCTGCCATGAGGCAAGGCTGGTGCTAGAGCCAGCAAGGCCAGCATCAGAGTCCGCTGGGTTTCCAGGACAGTGCCAGGGCCTTCAAGAGTGGGATTGGAACTTGTAAAGCAGCATACACAGAGAAATATCACAGAAAATAAAATACAGATGCTTTCCCTAATATGCAAAAACTAGGAAGAAGTGGGTGATAGGAGGTAATCTAGTTGAAGGGCCCTATGGAGGAGCAATTAAGGTGACCAATCAGAGAGGATGGGATGGGTGAGGATGGAATAGCCTTAAAACTCATGATGTACATAAACAAATGTATCAAAGTTAATCACCAATTAAGCATGGGATCAAGGAAGGGGTAGGGAATGGGATGGGGATTGGATAAAGGCTAATTGGATGATGTGTGCTTGTATAGCCTTACAAGTCTTGTATTCCATTATGATGTATGACTACAATGCATATATATATATATGGAAAATGGGAGGAGTTCTCAAGATGGGAACCACTCCTGGTGAAGATGATGTGGCCAATAGTGACATAACAGCATGAATGCAGAGTATCACACTAACTTACTAAGCAGTGGCCCACTTGAGGGGCCTGACTCAAATTTTAAAGAGAATTAAACTATGGGTAAAGTATTGTGGTAAAGCGCTGAATACTACAGATAAATCACTGATGAAGTCAAGAGTGTATTATGGCAAATTTCACTGTAATCTTATTTTAAGTCGACGCAGCCACCCCAGCCTCCAGTATTCACCATCCTGATCAATGAGTAGCACTTGACAGTGACCAATGTTCGTCTGCCAGCCAAACACAGCACGGCTTCCTGAAGGTCCAGATGACCATTAACCTTTTTTGAGAACTATTTTCAAATTAAACTATACACATTGTATTTGTATAGAATAATATAATACAATCTTAACTTCTATGCATTAAAAACATAGAAGTTTTTGTGTGGCTCGGTTTGTTGAGATATTTTATTTTTTCTTCTCTTTTTTTTTTAAATAGGTGCATATAGTCATACATCTTAATGAGATGCAGGATGGTGGAGGCACACATGCACACATCATTCATTTAGCCCTTCCACACTTCCCAGCCTATTCTCTCCCCCGCTCTCCTTTTCATGTTTGGCTTTGATATGTTGTGAACGTACATCATGTACATTAGGGAATTTTCCTCTCCCCGCTCCCCTCAGGTAGGGCACCTTATTTGCACATCTATGGTTTTTCCTTCTTCATCTAGAGTTCATCCTATGACCTATTTTCTCCCTAGCGTTCACACATTAGGGAGAACATCTGAGTTTTTACTTTTTGTGGCTTTATAATGTTGTTTTATTATGTAGTTTAGAACCAAACCTGTAGTATCTATGAGGTAGGTCTACATGTACTTTTCACCATTGTGATTTTAACTTTCTTATTATATCATTTGAAATAATTTTGTTGTAGCTCTAGTAAGTTATTTTATTTACACTCTGACAGAACCAGATTTTCAGTTATATATAATCTGTTTAAATTTCATGTAATTATAAACATGTCTGAATTTGGGTCTGCCATTTTATTATTTGTGTCCTTTATATTTGATTTCTCTATACTCTCTTCTCTATGTTTCGTAATGTTGTTTGAACTTTTAAAAAATATTTACTTTACTTGTGTCTTTAAACTCTACCTCATCCTAAAATTTTGGTAGTAGTTTCTGTTAGGATAAGCAGCCCAGTCATGCCAAAGATGGCGCCTTTCCAGCTTCTCTTCTGGTTTGTGCTGACTGCCTCATAGCCAGCCAAAGAGGGCCACAGGATGCCCAACAACCAGTCCCCTGATAATACACTCACTGGGGTATGAGCCACCCAACCAGTAAATGCCCCGTACTTTGTGTGATCTTCTGCTGTGAGCGGAAGCCCCCCTCCTCCCAGCTGCCTGATATAAAAAGGAGCTGGGCTGTCTTAATAAAGCTTTTGCTTGCTTGCTTGCTTATCTCCGATGGCTGGCCTTGGGTCTTTCCTGCCCGGACCCTTCAGTTTCTCTAGGAATTGAAATGTAAATTATTGCCTTTTCTATTAGATTCAGTATTTTACCACTTCAGCTATAATGTTCAAGCCTTTTCACCAACATAAGATTTTTATGTTATACTTTTATATATTACATATGCATACATTAAAAATATCATTGGAGCCGGGCGTGGTGGCCCACATTTGTAATCCCAGCATTCGTGAGGCTGAGACCTGGAGGATCACGGTTTGCGGACAGACTCAGCTACTTAGTGAGGCCCTCTGCAACTCAGTGAGACCCGGTTTCAAAATAAAGAATAAAAATTAGGGCAGGGGGTGTAGCTCGGAGGTCAAATGCCCCTGGGTTCCATCCTCAGACCCGCAAAAAAAAAAAAAAAAAAAAAAAAAATCATTGATTGAGGGTGATGATTTTCACTTAGTGTAGTGGAATATATTTTAAAAGCCAGTAGATGAGTAATTTCATTTATTTATTTACCATCTAGATATTTATTATTTTTCTTGTTTTTTATTCTTCCCTAATATTCAGATTTTCTTCAGTATATGATTTCTCCCTTTTGTGAAGATTTACTTTAATCATTCATTTACAGTCACAGATTTTATTTTTCTTTCATCTGAAAATGTCTTTACTTTGTCTTCTTTCTTTCTTTCTTTCTTTCTTTCTTTCTTTCTTTCTTTCTTTCTTTCTTTCTTTCTTTCTTTCATTTTTTTGGTGGTACTAGGGTTCCTGGAAACTCTTGTACCTCCTAGGCTACACCACCAGACCTATTTTTATATTTTTATTTGGAAACAGGGTCTCTTAAGCCAGCGAGGCTGACTTCAAATGATCCTCCTGTCTCTGCCTCCCAAGTGCGGGATTACAAGCATGTCCCACCACGCCTAGCTACTTTGTCTTTATTTCTGAAGGAATTTTTTTTTCTGGATATAGATTCTGGTTTTACAGCTTATTTTTTCATGCAGAAAAATGATATTCTATTTCCTTTTTGGCTCTACAGATTCTGGTGAGAAATAAAAGGCCATTTAATTTTTATACACAGGTAATATAATTCTTGTTGCTTTGTGTTTAGTTGTTAGTAGTTTGATTGTAACATGTTTTAAAAGATACAATTATATTTATCTTAGGTGGGGTTTTATTGAGATTAGTGAAATTGTGGGTACATGTTTTCCTCCAAATTTAGGAAGTTTTTTATTGTTATAATTTCTTCAATTATTTTTTTCTACACTGCATTTTTTCTTCTTTTTGGCCATTAAAAACATAAATATTTATTGTTTTGGAATCATACCATAAGACCTATTATTTTTCCCAGCCATTTCCTCTATTTTTCAGGTTAAATAACATCTATTGATCAATCTCTATGTGTTGAATGTTTTGAAGGAATTCTGTCATGGCCGATTTGGTGAGTTTTGGAAATACTTCTGTCAATATATTTTTCAGTTCTAATTTTTTTTAAATTCTTTATGTCTTCTATTTCTTTTTCTGATACTTTATTTGAAGAATGTTCACAATTACATGGAACGTTTTAGTAGCTGTTTGAAAATTTTGTCAGATAATTCAATATCCGTGTTATCTTGGCATTGATGCCTCAAATCACATTTCCAGATGAAGTGAAAATTTTCTATGTAAAGTGAGATGTTTTTTTCAGACGCTGTATAACTTGCAATTACATATTAGGATTTTTGAATATTGTGAATCTATCTCTCATTCAGATGTTACAGATAATTCAACCTGCTTGAGTTTAGGCCATAACTTTGAGGCAGTTTCATATGAGTTGTGTTCCCAGTGTCAGTATTGTTATCATAAAACCTTTGAGAATTATTCGGGTCTGTTCTCATACCTGGGGGTATGAGTACTTGGGCCGAGAGCCATTCCATCGTTTAGCTCTCAAAAGTCTGTGTATACTACCTATCCATGTTTAGCATTGGGGTGATCTCAGGCATTCATAAGCATCTTTACAAGGTCTCTTCCTGATCTCCTCCACCCCTATAATCCTCCCATGCAGTTCTGTTTTCCAGGGGTTTGTTTTAAAATCACCTCCAGAACCCTGATGCTTGACTAACCCTGCTTTGTGATGCATTTCCTAGAACCCTGCCAGAGTCCATGGTGAAGCAGCAGGAGGACAGAGAACAACATCTGTCAATCAATCTGGAAGCTATAGACTCTCCAATTACAAGGAAAAGTCCCCAGCCTCTGAGTGTTGGCTCCTGCAGCTCCTGTTCCTGCCACTGGTGCCTCTATCATGAGCTTGCTTTGGGGAGAGAGACATAAGAGGACATAGAACAGAGAGGTGAAGGGAGAAGACAGTGGATTATTCTGCTGTACTTTTCCACACCCTGAGTTGTAGCTAGAGGTCTCCTAGAGCTCTCTTTCTGTTTCTTTTAGGCTGGAATATTGCTGCTGGCTGGGTGGTCTTTGACATTTGTGAAGTTTTCTTCTTGTGTCTGCCTCCTGTTTACTGCTCAGAGTCTCAACAGTTGCTGCATATATTGTGTCTAGGTACTGTAGCTGCATTTGATGGGACAGAGAATGTGCATGTGGTTACAGTCTCTGACTCAGAACCCAAATCTTTCCTTTCTTGAGCACATGTCGTAGGTCATAAGAGTGCATGCATGAGCCAGTTTCATCGCTGATGGAGTATCATTATGCTAGTGGGTACAGTGCTTTACCCAGCTGTCTCTGAGCCATGGTGCTTAGGAGAATGCTGTGTTCATCATTCCTTGTCACTCACAAATTATTTATTGAATCAATGTTTATGTAAAATTCATTAACTTCACCTCTGGACCCTTCCCATTGAATCAGTCTTGGGGAAATCTGGATGTTTTGCATATAATTAAGAATAAAATAAAATAATAAATTATGCATGAGTCTTTTTACCATGAAATCAAGGGAAAGATCCATAGCTTAGTCAGTTCTCGTTCTAGTAGAAAAAGAAACTCTTTGTTAGATTGTGTTTAATGCCACTAAAAATAATGCTTAAAATTGATTTCCTACTGCTACAATGCCTTTATAGGGTCCTTTTGTCTGGAGAGTTGCAGTAAGTGTTTCAGTCTAAGAATATAATCTAGAACAATTCCTATTTTAGGTCCATGTTCAGTGAAGCCAGACTGAGAAACTTCAGAATTACTTTTATTAATTCAGTAGGATTATTTTAAATTTTCATTAAACTCCTGCACAATTCAAAGGGGTTAGAAATGCTGAAGTGAGTGAACCAGCTACTTCTAAGACAGAATCCTCAAGCTTTGTCTTCAAAGAACTTGCCACTGGACAGTTCAGCCTCCTTTGACTATTTGTTCTTTATTATGGCCACTTGACTTTGCTGTCACAGTGTGAAAGCCCCAGGGCAATATGTATGTGCATGGGCATAGCAGTCTTACAATAAATTTTATTTACTAAAAAGAGGCGGCAGAATGGATTGGGCTTACTGGCCGTAGCTTGGCAACCTCTAAAAGCTATATTGCACTGGGGAGAGGGGGCCAGAATAACAGGACACAATGTGATGTCTAAGCACTGTGTTGTAGTCATTGGTGGCTGCGATGGTAGTAGAGAGAGGTACCTCATCTGTTCTGGCAACAATTAATGTTTAGGAAAGTCTTCCTGGAGGAGGTGAAATCAAAGAAGCCCTGAAGTGAAAGTTAAATTAGGCAAAGAATTTTCAGAGAGAAAAGGTTGGAGTTAAGAGAGCACTTTCTTAATAGGAAACACCATGAGCAGAGCTATGGAAGTATATGTAGAGAACTACACACATATGTAGATGTCTGCAGATTAAAGAGGAAGGACAATGATAATCTTTTTCTAAAATCATGTAGTTCTCCAATGAGAATAGACAAGTACAGGGTTTTGGGCAAAGCATCAGTACATTTGGTTTTCATTTTATATACATAACCTCAGTGGTCAAAGAGAAGAATAATTCAAAGCAGGTAATATCAGAAGCCATGCATTAGCAAGATGCTCTGCAGAATGAGAGTGATATCTATCATAGATTGTGTAGTAGTGGAAAGCAGAGAAAGCAGAGACGTAAGGCTCAAGTAGTATTTAAAAACCACAATGTATTTGGGAGGCTAAGATAGGAGGATTATAGACTCAAGGACAGCCTCAAAAACTTAGCAATCAGTCGGGTGTGGTGGAGCACTCTTGTAATCCCCAAGCTTGGGAGGCGGAGACAGGAGGATCACAAGGATTCAAAGCCAGCTTTGCTGGGTTAAGAGACCCTGTTTCTAAATAAGAATATAAAAGTGGGTTTTGGAGGGTAGTCCAGAGGTAGAAGTGTTTCTAGGAACCACAGTACCACCAAAACAACAACAACAACAAAAACAAAACAAAACAACCCCCCCCAAACTTAGCAATGTCTTCAGCAACTTAGTAAGACCCTGTTTAAAAAAAAAAAGAAGAAAGGATTAGGGGTGTAGCTTGGAGGTATAATGCCCCTGGGTTCAATACCCAGTTAAGCACAAACACATATGCAATCAGTGGTACATGGTGGTTGATTAGATGGATGTACAGTGAGGAAATGATGAATCAGGCATCACTTCAAGATTTACAACATGGTAGCATCACCAAGTGACATCAAGAACAATGGTAGGTAGGAAAAAGCAATTTAAAGGAGCATATATGAGTGAGTTTAGGTAAGTTTCCTTTCACATAGCTAAATCAGATTCACGTGAAGTTGTTACGGGCTAGAGTTGAGTATCTGTAACCAGAATGTTGAAAAAAGAACATGAATGTACATAGGGGGAGTGATTCTGGAGGGATGCCACACTGTGCTATTTGTAACAACTGCAAGAACAAATGAACATTGATATTGTGGTAGATGAGTTCATGGTCAGGGGCAGGAAAAGAGGTTGATGCAAGTCCTGCTTAGGAGCCTCAGGGTTTCGATGAAATAGGAAATGTGACCATATGCTAAAAGAGGGAAATAAGGACTGAGCAGTACACTGGAAAATGGTAGTAAAGGTGAGCAAAATTCTCAAGAAGGATGGGGAGTGAACTGACTAAAATAAAGGCATGAGGCTTATAAACAGCATCAATTCCTGAAATTGTAGAAGCTTTGCTTTTGACAGTGAAATGAAATTTTCCAGTGAAGCTGGATCACTTGGTTGGAAGAGCAGATAGATGATTATAGATGTGAGATAACACTATGGGGTTTCTATGTAGGTATGGAGTCCAAGGGAGAGATCAAGGAAGGAAGATGCCACATTCCCTCAGCTCTTTGTCATTATACATTTTCTCCTGCTTGGATTTCTCCTTTGCAATGGCAAGGGATTTTATCCTGTGACTCAACACAACCTCCATATCTGTCCTATCTTTCCTCTTTTCAGCCTTACATCTCCTCCTCCTCCTCCTCCCCTTCTTCTTCTTCTTCTTCTTCTTCTTCTTCTTCTTCTTCTTCTTCTTCTTCTTCTTCTTCTTCTTCTTCTTCTTCTCCTCCTCCTCCTCCTCCTCCTCCTCCTCCTCCTCCTCCTCCTCCTCCTCCTCCTCCTTCTTCTTCTTCTTCTTCTTCTTCTTCTTCTCTCTCTTTCTCTCTCATTCTCTCCTCTTTATCTCTCTTCTTCTAAGGCAAAGCATAGCCCTTTATCACAAAATAATGTTTTAAAATCTGATTTCCTTAAGTTATTCTATTTTCATATCTACCTTAAAATTCCCATGATATCTTAACTTTATGGTGATTCAGAATGTGAGTGAAGCTCTTTAGAGAATGGAAGCAGAAAACTTGCACAGCTATAAGCAGCAGTCTTGACAAAACAAATAACATGTGCTTTCCTTCTGCTAAACACAAAATGCGAGTGAAGACTAACTACAGATCCAGAAACCTGTCTTATAGTTCACGGACTGTTTACTTCTGCCTACTTCCCCATCTCTAATTCTACATCTGTAAGATGAGTATGTGTGGAATGAGTAGATGGGCTGCTCCCTGTCCATAGTCCTTCATCTTAGGGTAAATCCCAGTTCCAGATGTTACGGCAAATGTTTGAATATAGCTAGTATATAGAAAACTGTACTGAATGACAAATGATCAAACTAACACATCAGATCCTCACCCAATTTTCTCTTTTCTTTATACTTTAGAGATATAAATTTATTTTGGGTTTTAGAAAAAAAGTATCTATATATGTAATTGTTTGCCTGGAATTAGTCTCTTAGCTTTGTGGCCCTTAAACTTATTGGCTGTGGGTTTGAATTCTAGATCCTTCTCTAAACTACCTGAATCACAACTTAGTTGTTTAATTTCACTTCCCTTTTCCATGTTTGTCTGTGTATGTGCGAAAAATTCCACCTAATGTAAAACTTGTAGCATTATTCTTAAAATTAGGGTCAAATGAAGAAGATGTTTTTATCTCCTTTATAAATTCAGAAACCAAAGTTTGGAGAAGTTTTATATGCTGTATAATCATTTTCTATAATAACAAGTAATTTTTTTGCATTCAGTAAATGTTAGTGTCATATCTTCTTATGATATAGTCTCCATATGGGAAAAGTAAAATAAAAGTTGATTTATAGGTACTGCTAAAAATGTCAAAATGCTTAAAAGTCTTGATCCAGATCAGAAATTGAATGGGATGAAGCTGGCATGTCTCCTGCACTGTGAAAATTTTTATTTGTGTGTGGACCCTTCCTTGATGGCTTTAAAAATTTCATACATAGCTGAGCGTGGTGGCACATGTTTGTCATCCCCGTGGTTGGGAGGCGGAGACAGGAGGATCACGCATGTTTGAAGCCAGCCTTGCTGGCTTAATTAAGAGACCCTGTTTCCAAATAAAATATAAAATAGGCCTGGGTGTGTAGCCTGGAGGTAGAAGGGTTCCATCCCCAGTACCACCAAAAGAAAAATGTTCATGCATGTGGCAGTGCATGCATGTGTGCATGTGTTTACAGGCATCTGAGTAGAGACGGTGAACCAAGCAGAAAGCTAGGGGCCATGCTCAGACTGTAGTCAGCACCACTTCTAAATCCAGTCTCTCTGAGCTGACTAAATCCTTCTTTCTTCTGGGCAAGGTCTCTGTAGAGACAGAGTAGCTGTGATTCTGTAGCCTCATCTGGTATAAAACTGCTCCATAATGAAAGGCCCAGAGCCAGCGACCTCATTTCCTTTCCCCAGAGTCTTCACAGATGGAAGTAAGGATTTCTATTTCTCAAAGCAAAAGGGCATGCTATTGGAACTATAGTCTCTGCTTCTCCACTCAATAAAACAAATTCAAAATCTAATGTCCCCTGCTGCTGGCCTTGTTCCAGTGGCCGTGTTTGTTTAACATGGTGGTGTCCCCTTTGTGGCTGTGTTTGACTCACTGCAGGACGAGGCATTTGATTGCATGGGAAAGATGCTGCAGCAGTCTGAAACTGTTGAGAGTCAGGCAGGCAAAGGAGGCACAAGAGTGTGGGGAGAGGCATGTGGCCGCCAATGTGAGGTTGTGAGGGCCACCACTGTTCACCGTTCCAGATGTTCTTTTTGCATAATCTATAGGGATGGTGTTCTTGATCTATCGATCTTTCATTCTGTTGTCAATGAGGACTCGCATGTCCTGCAAATGAGTCACTTGTCTAACATTATACAGAAACCAGAAGAGATAAAATAAAAATCTGTATCTCATCTCAGAGCCTTGACACAGCCCAAGGTTTTATTTTGAATTTCTTCGTTTTATTACAGTTGATGTTCCTTTTGGATTCGAGTTTTTAAAAGTATGGAAAAAATTGTATCAGAATCTAAGAAAAAAATTGTATCAGAATCTCCTGTTATGTCTGCTGAAGTACAGATTTCTCCAGGACTATTGTTTCCTTGTTTTGGGAATTAGAGAATTTCCATTTTCAACACATGCTTTAGATGATGCCTATGAAACATAGTATTTTTTTAAATTTTTATTTTGAAATAATCTCATAAGAAATTACAAATGTATTACTTAGAGTTTCAGTGAACACTTCATAGTCTGTCTCTCTCTCTCTCTCTCTCTCTCTCTCTCTCTCTCTCTCTTCCTTTTGGTACTGATTGAACAAAGGAGCATTCTACCTCTGAGATACACACCCACAGCCCTTTTTAAAAATTTGCAACAGGGTCTCAGTAAGTTACTGAGAATAATTCTGAGTTGCTGAGGCTGGCTTTGGACCCTGTGATTTTTCTGTCTCAGCCTCCCCAGTACTGGAATTATGAGTGTGTGCCATCATACAATACAGTTCAGTTTTTCTTTTTATCTTCAATAGTTTTATTTGGTGCATTGTAATTATACATCATAGAGGGTTATAGAGTGATAAAACACAAGCATACAACTCTTCTCTTAATTACTTACCCAAATGTTAAAATGTTAAAACTAACACACACACACACACACACTGGTAAAATGTTCTAAGCCCTTAAGCCCTTAGTTGTTTACATCAAATTGTAATGCTCTACATAATAATTCCATGTCCCATACAGGAGTGGCTGAATCTCAAATCTGAAGAGGTCCAAGAGTTAATTCAGGAAGTGATAAAACTCTGCTTAAACTCAGGGACAAAGGCAGGACTGTTAAATAATGCTTCAAGGACTGAATCAGCCCAAAATAGAAGTGGAAGAGATATAAAGGATCATACAGTCTCAAACTTTCATTTGAGGTTTTATTGATGCAGATACTATACCCTAGAGAAGTGAGAGAAAATTGGTGGAAAGATTGGAGCTGAGTCCCTATAAGTTGGCTCCAAGTTTCCTTGTTATTTCTTTAAGTAGTTGCCTCTGATCATATTTCTATCCTTTATCCAGAACCCAGGATCCTGAGGGTTAAGAAAATGTACCTCATGTGATTCCTTCTTTTCTAGTTATCCACCGAGGGGAACATGCAAAGTCTTATTTTACCCAACTTGGGGATCAGAGAGGGAACCTGACTTCTCCAAGGCCCCTTGGCCAGTAAAGTGTTGAGCCAGATCCACACCTATAAAACCTGACTCCTGTCTCAGTGCTATTTTGCAGAAGCCCACATGCCTCCAGCACTGAATTTATGCATTCTGTGCTGAAATGGATATTTTGTGTATTCAAATAGAACATTTGGAGGAGTGAATATTTATACACAAATTCAAATAGGGCACCCAAATGGGGAAACGTTGTGAACCTGGCATATTTAGCAATTATAAATGGAAGATGTGATCGTGGGAAGAGAACTGACATGAATCTGTGAAATTCTGCACTTGGCAGAAAGAACTAGATGATCCTATTTTTTTCTTTTTTCTTTAAGCACTTCAGTTCTTGTTTATTCTTAGAATGAAACGGGATACTCCTATAAATTTTACCAATGCTAGTAGCTTGGTGTGCATTTTTTTTAAAAAAAAACATATTCTTGGGAGAATAAGTATAATTTAAGAATTTGTCATATATACAACTACCAGAAAAATTATATACAGAACAGATAACACCTGGATTTATATTTTACCTCTAAATTTATGTGCCTAGAAGCAAATTGTGTTGTATTGTTGCAATTCTTCAATCACACCAAATATGAAATGAAAGGATAAGCACTGGTCATTTCTTGGGCAAAGCCACAGGTGGGAATTCAGCAATAGAGGGTGACCATGGGAGGGGAGAGGTGGGTTTGTCACCACCCATGACCTTGATTGACAGTGAACATCCTCATGTAAAGGTGCTGCTGCCACTTTCTGCAATTTCCATGGTCTTGTTTTTTTTTGCTTTTTTTTTGTGGTACTGGGGTTCCTGGAAGCCCTTCTACCTCTGGGCTACACTCCCAGACCTATTTTTACATTTTTATTTGGAAACAGGGTCTCCTAAGCCAGAGCGCACGGCTGGCTTCGAACCTGTGTGATCGATCCTCCTGTCTCCGCCTCCCAAGCGTGGGGATTACAAGCGTGCGCCACCACGCCCAGCTCCATGGTCTTGTTTTAACACTATTACTTGGGAGATCTTTTTGTCAGAGTCTTAACAAAAGCCAGTCCTGTGCCTGCCTTTATTTTTGTTACATCTTTTAAGACATAGAAAGTGTAGAAATTTCCTCTTGCTACCCTTCCATCTGTGTCTCTGATCTAGGGTCCTGCTCTGAATTCCCACACTTTCTAAGCTTCCTGAATGGAAATGCATGCCAGGGAATGTCAGGAAGGAACTTTGTCTTCTGGGAGGACTCAGGTGACAAAGATTTGGCTGAGTGGGCACCTTTTGGGCAGAAACAGATGGAATTCTAAGTTATTGTACCTTGATGCCTAATTGTGGAAGTCAACTTGAGCAAATTGTAGAATACTGAAATGTGGGGTTAGTGTTTCACACTTAATTTGGTATAACTATACCCTGATTATATCTGCTAGTGTCTTTTTCTCTCCAGCCCCTAAATAATGAGATTAGAGTGAAGGGGTCTCCCTGCCCACAGGACTTACTTTTCAACAGAAGAAATAGGAAACCCACAAGCTTAGAAGAGTGAGCATTTATGGGTGGAATTTCTGAAGGGTGTTTCAGACATGAAAGACCCTGTTAGTTGACCTGGATATACCTCAACTCAGCCATAATGGAATTTAGTTTTACTTTGTTATTGTTAGCTATAGTCGCTATCTTGGGAACTTTAGTTACACTTGAAATATATGACCAATAAAAATAGTCATTCTCTTGTTTCTTTTCTTGTTTACACCCTCCATCTTTACAAACAAGAGCCATTGTTTTAGATAAGAGTAGCTCCAGAATTCTAACGTGGAGCTTCTTCAGCTAGGAACCTTGTCATCTAATGTGTACATTGGTTTAACTTCTATGCTTATTTGGGGTGGCAGGAGTGGAAATACACCTTGCTGAGACTGAAGAGAACCATAAATACCACAGTCTCTGACCGTTATTCAAATTGATGAGGACACAGAGTTCAGAGTTGGGTAGTAAATTGCCCAAGGTCACAACATATGTCAGTAGAAAGGTTGGGCTTGAAAAACTCACTCTCAGTAAAGCAAATTCTTTCCTATGAAACTGTTAAAGAAATTCAAAGCTTCAACTGGAGAGAGTTTCTGCAGTCTTAGATGAGAACCTTTTTTTTAAGGCCAGCTCAATACCAAGAGCCTGCAAGTTACATTGATTTTATAGAACACCCTTTGCAGTTCTCCAAGGTGTGAGAGGGGTTTGCATCCAATTGTCTTGAAATGCCTAACCAACAGCATTTTCCAGGTATTCTTAGAGAAAGGTGGTTTGTGTACTAGTATTGGGAAGAGATTTTAAAATATATTAATGTACCAGTATTAGGAAAGATTTCCAATTTTAAAAATGTATTTTTGTACTAGAAAAACCAGGATTGGTAGGAAGGAGGGACTTGTAATTTACATTTCTAAAGAGAAGGAAGAAAGCCAGAGCCAGGGATGGGAGGAAATCCCAGATCCTGGAGAAACAATTTAACACATCTTGGGAGGGGAACAAAAGGTGTTCAGAGATGGGGATTTGCCCACTTCTGGGCAAATCTGACTGAAGACAACAGAGACTGGGCTAGAGATAGGGCTAGAGATATTTACAGATCAAAGGACCTGCCACAGACTTGGTCAGGATAAAAACACTCAGTAAACTGGAGTTCTTCGGTATTTTCATTAGAATTGCCCCCCCACCCCAATGCCCCTCTCCGGCACAGGGCTGTGACTATCTCCTGTATTTCTATCTTTTTAATAAACTTCTTTAAATATTCAGCAACTGTCCAAGCTATGCATATTTATTCTTAGCTTAGGACAAGAATCCACAGGTTTTTTTTTTTTTTTTTCTGTTTTTGGTCGTTTGGAGTTTTGTTATGGGTTGGGGGAAAGTATTTCCGGGACCCTAGCAGGGGTCCCCGGGGAAGAGTTTCCCCAAATCATATTCTTCCAATATGTAACAGTTTGTGTTTATTTTTTTTCTTTTTGCTTTCTTTTTTTATTTTTTATTGGTGCAATGTATTCATACATCATAATGGTATAAAGAAAATATTTTTGTAGACATACATGCACACATCGCCCAGTTAGCCTCTACCTGATCCCCACCCCGTTCCCTCCCCATGCCTCCTTTCCATGCTTGGCTTAGTGGTTGACATCTAGTTTTATAGCAATTTATCCAATATTAATGATGATAATCTCACAAAACAGTTTCATTTGTCTGATACCAAGCTTTTGATGACTAAAAGATAACAGTTCAATATTTCTTTTTGCTTTTTTTCTTACCAGAGAACATTTTTTTCTTTTCTTTTTTTTTTAGGTGAAGCTATCATACATTTATTCATTTATTTTTCAGAAAAAATCTATCCTGATATGGAATATGGACTCTAGAGACCCAAAATAATCTCAAAGAAGAACAAAGCTAGAATATGTATATTTTCTGATTTCAAACCATATAAAGCTACAATAATTGAAACAGTGTAGTACTGTTCCAGAGGCAGATATATAAACCATTGGAGTTAAATAAAAGCCTAGAGATAAATTCTTCCATGTATTGTCAAGTTATTTTTGACAAGGTTTCCACAAACATTTGGTGGAGGAAATAATAATCTTTTAACTAAATATTGTTGAAAAATAATAATTACATGAAAAATAATAAAATTGGACCTATACCTAACATATTTACAAATAGTAACTCAAAATAGATAAAAGACCCAAGTATAAATCTTTTTTTTGTGTGTGTGTGTGGTACTGGGGTTCCTGGAAGCCCTTCTACCTCCGCGTTACACTCCCAGAACTATTTTTTTTTTATACTTTTTTATTTGGAAACAGGGTCTCGTAAGCCAGTGCGCACGGCTGGCTTCGAACCTGCGTGATCCTCCTGTCTCTGCCTCCCAAGCGCGGGGATTACAAGCATGCGTCACCATGCCCGGCCCAAGTATAAATCTTAATACTATAAACTTTTAGAAGAAAATCTGGGTCATAAAACCTCACAACACTGAAATTGGCAGTGATTTCTTGGTTATGATTTCAATGGCACAGGCAACAGAAGAATATACAAACTCCCTAAAAAATAAAAAAAAAATATTGTATATCCAAAGACAATGTAAACAGAGTTAAAAGTTACTGATAGAATGGGATAAAATATTTCCAAATGCTATATCTGAAGGTATATTAATATTCCAACTAGAAATCCTAAAAATTAGCAACAATAAAAGCAAACAATACAATTTAGAGATAGGTAAAAGACTAACATAAATAATGAATCTCCACAGATAACCAATCTTAGTTGTCTGTTGGATGGAAAATCTTGTTTCTCTGGTTTTGGTGTGTGTTACCTATTTCTTCTCTGTAGTTAATCTCTTTGAATATTTTCTCTAGTGCTGGTTTTGAAGACATAAATTCCTTCAGTTTCTGTTTGTCATGGAAGCTTCTTATTTCTCCATCTAATTTGATAGAAAGTTTTGCTGGGTAGGAGATTTTTGGCTGGAAGTTGTTTTCTTTCAGAGTTGGGAATATGTTACTCCAAGCCCTTCTGGCTCTCATAACTTGGTTTGGGAAGTCTGGAGTGATTCTAATTGGTTTGCCTCTGAATGTCACTTGGCCCTTTGTTTTTGTTGCTTTAAGATTCTCTGCTTGGCTTCCACAGTGGTCATTTTGACAATTATGTGGCGTGGGGATCCTCTTCTCTGATCCTGTCTAAAGGGAGTTCTATAAGTTTCCTGGACCTGTGTATCGACCTCTTGCTCTGTGTTTGGAAAATTTTCTGCTATTATTTCCTTGAAAAGATTGTTAATCTCTTTGGTTTCACCTTCTTTTCTCTCCTCTATTCCAATTATTCTTAGGTTAGCTCTCTTAAAATGGGCCCATATTTCTTCAATGTCAGATTCCTGCTGTTGGATTTTTTTTTTCTAAATTAGAAACTATGCGTTCATTTTTTGAATGATCATCTTCTAGGAGCAAGATTCTATTCTCCATGTGGTCTAATCGGTTGTTTGTACTTTGAATTGAGGCCTTTACTTCATTAATTGCATCCTTTATCTCTCTTTGGCTCTCTGAATTCTTTTCGAAACACCTCTATTATTTCTACAGTTATTTTCCTGATTTGATCTTCTATAAACCTCTGAATTTCTGTTTTATCAGGTTCTGATGTTGTGGGGTTGTGGGCATTCATTGCTCCATTGTTATTCCTCTTTCCCATGATTTTGGAAGTTTGTGCCTTCTCTGGGTTCTTCCCTGGGTCACTACGACTTCACTTAAGGTGCTGTGGATCTTGAGTTTATGGTATCTCAGTTCCCATTACTCCTTTACTGGGTTGTATCGCAGAGTCTCAGACCCTGGGAGTCAATCGAGGCTGCTTTAGACCATGGGGTGTGCCAGGTTGCACGTTCTCCTATGGTGTAATATCTCTGCCACCACCACTCCCCCACTGGGTCAAGTCCCTGGGAGTACAGTAGTGGGATTTCTCCTCTAGGGGCCCCAATTTGACTCACTGTTGAGTGCGCTGATGGAGCTGTTGTGGACTCGGTGAATTTGCTGCTGCTGCCGCCAGTAGCAATATGGCCCAGCTGCTGTGCCCTCGGCCATGAGGCTGGCGTATTTCTTTTCTGGTTTTGAACTCCACTCTGGGTCCCTGCAGGGTGCACTGAGCCCAGCCACTGGGAGCTTTAGATGCTCCCTGTGCCGAGAGATCTGCCGAATCCCTCCTGGCTGTTCCGCAGTGGCTCACCTCGGCTCGCTGTCCACCGCTCCTCTCTGGAGCTTGGTAGGCTGTTGAGTGTGTTGGTCTGGTGCCATCCGGTGAACTCGCCGCTGCTGCCAGCAGTAAGGCGCTGCTGCCGCGTTCTCGGGCGTGAGGCCGGCGTATCTCCTCTCTGGTTTCTGAACTCCGTTATGAGTTCCCTTCCTCTCTGGAGCCTGGTGCTGCAAGGCAAAATGGCGCCCGCTGCTTCACGCTGTGGCTCTGGCTGCAGCACTGTGGTCTGGTTTCTGGTGTCTCGTTTTTCCAGCCCTCTTTTTCTCTGTCCTTTAAAATTACATTTTTTGTTTCTCTGCTGATGGTGTTTTCTGGCTATGAAAGGTGCTGATTTTGTGGTAATAGAGATTGGTTGTTAGCGGGGCTCGTAAGCCCCGTTTTGCTCTGTCGCCATCTTCCTGGAAGTCCCAGTTTGTGTTTAGACTCACAAGTATTTTGTGAGGCAGAGAGAAGAAAAGGAAAGGCAGAGAAAAAAATTATACTCTAAAGTTACAGAATTTGAACAAGCTAAATAAAAGGAAAGTTCATGGAGCCATCAGGTCAGTACAGAGTAACAAGGCAGTCAAGCCTCATTTTAGGAAAGAGAGCAGCTCTCAGGTCAGTGGGTGAGATCCATGTCAAGTGTAGTGAGAAGTCCCCTTGAGATGCCCTAGGCAGGTGACAGAATGCCTCAGAAGCACAAAAGGACCAGCTTTTTCTCCAGTGACAAAACAAATCTCTGTTTCTTTGGATAAACACAGAGAAGGTATTTTCAGAGCTATGTTAATGCAGAAAAAAGTACAGTGTATCTTTCAACATACATCTCACACAGCCTTGTAAGTTGTTCACTCTGTGAAGCATGGTTGTGGAGACTTATAATACAGGGAAATTTCAGGTTCAAGGCCAGCCTCAGCATCTTAGTAAGAACCTCAGCAAATCAGTGAGACCCTGTTTTACAATGAAAATATAAAGGACTCTAGGTATATCTCAGAGTGTACTGCCTCTATAGTGACCAACAAGGGTCACTTTAAGTCTCCTGTTTCATAATTGCTCCTGGAAACCATGCTCATTGTGGGAAATAGTGTCTGGAATGGCTCATACTACTTATTGTTGTATTTTTGGGAAATATTGGGGATGAAACCTGCAGGCCTTCTACCTTTGGGCTACACCCTCAGACATATTGTTTACTTGGAAACAAGGTCTCACTAAGTTCCTGCAAGCCTCACTAAGTTGCTGAGCCTGACTCTGAACCTGCAATCCTCCTGTCTCAGCCTCCCAAGTACTGGGATTACAAGCATGTACCACCATGCCTGGCTATGTTCACATGATTTAAACCATGTTCTCCTGCTCTCTCCCTTCTCTCCTAACACCCTCCCCCCTTAGAATGGGTCTAATTGCACTCACCTAAATGTCTGTAAGATATGAAACTACAGAAGAACTTGAAACTCTGGTCTTTGACTCTGGTTCCAGCCTGACACATCCAGTCCCTCCATTCTGTTCTCTCTCCTCCTCTACCCCATACAAGCTGAGTTTGTGCTTATATGTGCCAAGATGATAGAAAATTCTGAAGCTAATTAGACCAGAGTCCTACCCACATGGGGTTTAAGAGGTCTATAGTCCATAAGTCTATTCATATGGACTTAGATAAAAAAAGTAAAAACAACAAAAATGTCTTATTTAGTTATCTATCTATTACAGTGGAATGCAACTAGAAGTGTAGATTACTGAAAGTTCATATAATAGGATGAACTAATCACATCAAGGTAGGTTCCGAGGAGCAGACACATGCTACTCATTAGCTGAGAGATCATACGCACATCACTTAAATGTGGAAACTTCAGTCTTTTCAACAATTGTGTGAGTGGGCTGTTGTAAAAGTTCAACTAAGCAGATTGTGTGGGAGTCAACTATTAATCAGAACATAAATTATCTGCTACTGCGGACCATCCACCCTGTGTCCATATTTGCTCTGGCCTTCACTGAAAATGCAAGAAAAGTAGAAGGCACTAACCTGCCATTTTCTGCTTAGGAAACTGAATTAGTTTAGGGAGAATAATGAAGACATAGCCTCATGAGAAAAAAGCAAAATGAGTTAAAAGCAAGGAGGGATCCCTCAGTTTGAGTAATATAAGACAGTCTTCAAATAGTTGACTGAATGTGGTGGATTTATCTAGAGAATAGAATGAGTTAGTTTAGATGTCCTTCGGAGGGCCATGTGGTGTGGTGTTTACAGTTATATAAGAATACTATCATACAGGAATATCATTATATGGGTGCAGTAGGGTTGACTTCAAAGTCAGCTGGGCTAGCCTCTACATGGTTGAAATTTCCACCTTACTGATATTTTCCCCCTCAACTCTCAAACAACTAGATGTTCAACTTTCAATTTCAAACCACTTAAAACTGTCGCATCAGTTAAAAAGTGTTTCTTAGTAAACACACACAAGAATGCTCTCTTCTGACATCCCACTGTTAGTTCTAAAGCCCCACGATAAGAAATATGTAGCTTCTTGTGGGAACAGTCTTGACTAAATTTGAAGGTTTATATTGCTGTCTGATGAATGACCTTAGTTTTTCATAATTCTGCAATTCTAAAAGCAGGTAAAGACAGTTTTAGTGACTTTTTCATATTCAAATAGTTGTCTTTAATCAATTAAACAAAACCAAGACAATATATTCAATTGGTAAGAATGCAAAGCAAAAATGGACATTTCTTCCAAATCACTAGATAACTTTTAAGAGTATTTGAGTTCTAAAGACCACATCACTCTCTGTAAGATGAAAATGTCCTTCTTTTCTGACCACAAAATTTCTTCACTGCCAGTAATTTTAGTGGTTACTAAAATGAAACTTTATAGCTACCCATATCGGTGAAGATATCATGATTCATTCTTAACTACTATTATTTTCTTACTTCTCACAGCATACATTTTTTTTTCTGGGCCATACTATACAGCATGTAATTGTATGCTGTCCTACATTGTATTCTGTAAGATACTACTTGAATACTAAATTCAAGGATAGATCATAGCTAATTCAAATGGTCTTTGTTATTACTCAGTATATTCAACAGAAGTAAGGCATAAAATTAAAAAAAATTCTATTTCCTGACAATTGGATGGACATTATGTTTATGCTTTTTAAGTGATAACTGCCAAATGTTAAGCACTAAACACATGTCAGCTGAAGTAGTTGTTGCTTTTGGTTATGAATAGAACTCAGAATGGCATCATCTTGGGTCAGATGCAATGGTGCATGCCTGCAATCCCAGTACTAGAGAGGCTGAAACAGGAGCATCACAGGTTCGAGGCCAGTGTGTGGTATCTTAGTCAAACCCTATTTCAAATAACAATAATAACAACAATCATCATCATCATAATGATAATAATACTATTAGTTTTGGGGGTGTAACTCAGAGGTAGATCACCACTTCTGGGTTCAATCCCCAGTATCACACACATACAGAAAAAATGTCACAATCTTGGATTCTGCACACTGGGCCAAAGAAAAACAGCATTTATCTTTGGCGACTTGCCTTGTACCTTCTCTGGAATGAGACAATATAATTTGGAATCTTAGATCTACTACTTATATCTATGTTCTCAGGTTTCTTAAAAATGTGGAAATTAGTGATATTTTTCTCAATGTATGTGCTTTGCAGTTTTTTTTTAAATAGCACTCCTCAATGTTTATTCTTATCTTAAAAAATGTTATATATAGCATATATTTCTTCCAATACCTAATTGGTGAAGTATTTCCTCCACCTATTATTATTAGAAGAAATGACCAATCCATGAAGGACTAATAGAGCATATTTTCCCTCTGGAGAACATTTTAGTGGAAGACCAATGTGATCTTAGTTATAACTGACCAGCCTCCTCCAGCTCAAAGAGTTAACATCAGGCTCCCAATGCCGTATCTGACACTCTTGAGGAAATGCAAGAAATTTCATACTTTGCGGTAGTTATCTGATTACTGGTTGAGGATGCAGAGTTCCTTTATTTATTGAAGGGTGAGTGGAGAGGTGACTTGAATTTCCACCTCTCTTCAGTCCATCTTTGCTTAGCCAGGCAGCAAGCCCCCCCCCCATCCCTTGGATCATAAGCCTACATTGGTTCCTCTCATCCAAGCTTCATTTCATCAGTGTGGCCATCCCTAGGATCTGCCACATGAAAATCTTTAGCATTATCAGCTTGGAAAAATATTGTCTTTCATGTTCTTTTTCAAGAACCAGAGGTATTTGATTGAAACAGCTCTTGAGTCTGAAGCTGGAGAGAAAGAGAAAAGAAAATATCCTCTGTGCACAAGGGGTTCCTCTAAGAGCAGCTGTGTTTGCTGGGGGAGTCAGTCGTTATTTGTTCTCTGAGGATGATTGCAACATCCAGCCACACAGGTACCCTAACCATGAATGGCACTGTGCTTTGGCAATGTGGGTGCTCTCCCATGAAATTTATGCCAAATCCCACCATTTGCCTCCATTTTCATGTAGACTCTCCACCCAGGTCACTTCATCCCCAGCCAGGTCAACGTCATCTCATATTTGCTACACAGGTCTTTTACCTACTCACTCCCAAACACTCCATCCTTCACATAGTAGCCAGGATCATCCAGAATAAAAGTAGAAACAAGGACATAATGGCTGTTACACATACAGCATTAGTTCTCTGCTGAGATCTGTTTTCTAAGAGCTTCATTGATACATAATTTACAGATGAAATTAATTCATATATATATATTATATATATTATATATATTATATAATATATTATATATATTATATATATTAATTCATATATATATATAGATATATAGATATAGATATATGCATTGTAGTTAAACATCAATGGAATACACGATTTGTGAGGATACACAAGCACACATCATCCAATTAGCCTTTATCCTATCTACATCTCATTCCCACTCCTTCCCTCGATCCCATGCTTGATTTGGTGATGAACTTTGATATATTTGTTTACATACATCATGCGTTGTAAAGAGATTCTATATCCCCCCATCCAATCCCCTCTGATTGGTCACCTTAATTGCTCCTTTATAGGGCCCTTTCTTCAACTAGATTTCCTCCTATTACCCATTTCTTCCTAGTTTTTGCATATTAGGGAAAACATCTGACTTTTTATTTTCTGTGATATTTCTCTGTGTATGCCACATTGCAAGTTCTGATCCCACTCCTGAAGGCCCCGGGCCCGGCCTGGCCAGCCTGCAGACTCTGATCCCGGCCTCGCTGGCTCCAGGACCAGCCTTGCCTCATGGCAGGCCCCAATCCTGGCCTCGCTGGCTCCGGCACCGGCCTCAACCCTTGGCAGGCTCTGATCCAGGCCTCCCTGTCCCTAAAACCAGCCTAAACCCTCAGCAGGCTCTGATCCTGGCCTCAGAGGTCCCAACACTGGCCTTGCCTCATGGAAGGCTCTGATCTTGGCCTCGCTGGCCCTGGCATCTGTCTCACCCCTTGGCAAGCTCCAATCCAGGCCTCTGAGGCCTCAGAACTGGCCTGGCCTCAGAGCAGCCTCCAATTCCTAACCCCTTGGCAGGCTCCAATCCCAGCCTCGGAGGCCCCAACACTGGTCTTGCCTTATGGCAGGCTCCGATCCTGGCCTCATTGGCCACAGTACTGGCCTCACCCCTCTGCAGGCTCTGATCCCGGCCTTGGAGGCCCCAGAAAAAGCCTTGCCTCATGGGAGGCTCTGATCCCAGCCTCTCTAACCCTGGATCCAGATTCACCCCTCGAAAGGCTCTGATCCTGGCTTTAAAGGCCCAGCACCGGCCTTGCCTCATGGCAGGCTCTAATCACAGCCACGCTGGCCCCAGCTCCAGCCTCACTCCTCAGCAGGCTCTGATCCCAGCCTTGGAGGCCCCAACACTGGTCTTGCTTCATGGCAGGTCCTGATTCTGGCCACTCTGGCCTCGGCTCTGGCCTTGACCCTCAGCAGGCTCCAATCTTGGCCTCTGAGGCCCCAGCACCAGCCTTGCCTCTTGGCAGGCTCCAATACTGGCCTTTCTGGCCCCGGCATCAACCTCACCCCTTGGCTGGCTCAGATCCTGGCCTTGGAAGCCCCAGCACCGGCCTTGCCTCATGGCAGGCTTCAATCCTGGCCTCGCTGGCCCTGGCTCCAGCCTCACCGCTCAGCAGGCTCTGATCCTGGCCTTGGAGGCCCCAGCACCAGCCTTGCCTCACAGAGGGCCCCAATCCTGGCCAGGCTGGCCCTGGCACCAGCCTAACCATAGGCAGGCACCATCCTGGCCTCAGAGGCCCCAGCACAGGCCTTGCCTCATTGCAGACCTCTATCCTGGCCTCGCTGGCCCTGGAACCAGCCTCACCCCTCGGCAGGCTATGATCCCGACCTCGAAAGCCCCTGCACCAGCCTTGCTTCACAGCAGGCTCCGAACCGGGCTTTGCTGGCCCCGTCACCGGCCTCACTCCTTGGCAGGCTCCAGTCCCGGTCAGAGACCCCAGTACTGGCCTTGCCTCACAGCAGGCTTTGTTTCTGGCCTTGCTGGTGCCAGCACCAGCCTCACCCCTTGGCAGGCTCTGATCCCGGCCTTGGAGGCCTCAACACTGGCCTTGCCTCACAGCAGGCTCCAATCCTGGCCTTGCTGGCCGCGACACTGGCCTAACCACTTGGCAGGCTCTGATCCTGGCCTTGAACATCCAAGCACCAACTTTGCCTCACAGTAGGCTCCCCTCCTGGCCTCATTGGCCCTGGCATCGGCCCCACCCCTTGGTGGGCTCCGATTCCAGCCTCGGATGGAGGCCCCAGCACTGGCCTTGTCTCAGGGCAGGCGACAATTACAGTCTCCCTGGCCCCAGTGCTGGCCTAGTCACCCAGCAGGCTCCTATCCTGGTCTCAGAGTTCCTGGCACTGGCCTTGCTGTGCATAAAGCTTTGGTCTCAGTCTCAGTCACTATGAGCGGGTTGTCTACAGATATATATATATATATATATATATATATATATATATATATATATGCATTGTAGTCCTTCATCACAAGGGAATACAAGACTTGTGAGGATATACAAGCACACATCATCCACCAATTCCCATCCCATTCCCTCACCCTTCATCGATCCCATACTTGATTGCTGATTAACTTTGACATTTTTGTTTACATAAATCACAAGTTTTAAAGAGATTCCATCCTCCCCCATCCCATTCCCTCTGGTTGGTCACCTTAATTGCTCCTCTACAGGGCCCTTTCTTCAACTAGATCTCCTCCTATTACCTATTTATTCCTAGTTTTTGCATATTAGGGAAAGCTTCTGTTTTTTTTTTTTTTCTGTGATATTTCTCTGTGTATGCTGCATTGCAAGTTCTGATCCCACTCTTGGCGCCCCGGCACTGACCTGGCCACCTGGCAAACTCTGATCCCAGCCTCACTGGCTCCAGCATCAGCCTTGCCTCATGGCACCCCGATCCCGGCCTCGCTGGCCCCGGCACCAGCCTCTCTTCTCAGCAGGCTCTGATCCCAGCCTCAGAGGCTCCAGCACCAGCCTTGCCTCACAGCAGGCTCTGATGCCGGCCTCGGTGGCCCTGGCACCGGCCTAACCCCTCGGCAGGCTCCTATTTTGGCCTTGCTGGCCCTGACACTGGCCTAACCCCTCAGCAGGCTCTGATCCCAGCCTCAGAGGCTCAGCATCAGCCTTGTGTCACAGCATGCTTCGATCCCGGTTTCCTGACTCTAAAACCAGCCTAACCCATTGGAAGGTTCCAATCCCGGCCTCAGAGGCCCCAACACCAACCTTGCCTCATGGCAGGCTCCAATACTGGCCTCACTGGCCACAGCACCAGCTTCACCCCGTGGCAGCCTCCAATCCTGACCTCGGAGGCTTCAGCACCAGCCTTGCCTCATGGCAGGCTTTGATCCTGACTTCACTGGTTCAAGCACTGGCCTAATCCCTTAACAGACTCTGATCCTGGCCTTGGAGGCCCCAGCACTGGCCTTGCCTCATGCAGGGTCCGATCCTGGCCTCACTGGCCCCAGCACTGGTCTCACCCTTGGCAGGCTCTGATCCCAGCCTTGGAGGCCCCAGAAATGGCCTTGCCTCATGGGAGGCTCCGATCCCAGCCTCAATAGCCCTGGTTTCAGCCTCTCCCCTCGAAAGGCTCTGATCCCAGCTGTGAAGGCCCAACATAGGCCTTGCCCCTTGGCAGGCTCTAAACCTGGCCACACTGGCCTTGGCTCCAGCATCACCCCTCGGCAGGCTCTGATCCCAGCCTTGGAGGCCCCAGCACCGGCCTTACCTCATGGCAGGTCCCAATTCTGTCTTGGCTGGCCCAGGCTCCAGCCTCACCCCTCAGCAGGCTTCAATCTTGGCCTCAGAGGCTCCAGCACCAGCCTTGCCTCTCAGGAGGCTCCGATCCTAGCCTCACCCCTCGGCTGGCTCAGATTCCGGCCTTGGAGGCACCAACACCAGCCTTGCCTCACAGCGGGCCCCAATCCTGGCCAGGCTGGCCCCGGCACCGGCCTAACCCCTCAGCAGGCTCCCATCCCAGCCTCAGAAGCCCCAGCACTGGCCTTGCCTCAATGAAGGCCTTGATCCTGGCCTCGTAGGCCTGGCACTGGCCTCACCCCTTGGCAGGCTCCAATCCTGACCTCAAAAGCCCCTGCACTGGCCTTGCCTCACAGCAGACTCTGATCCCAGTCTCTCAAGCCCCAGCACTGGCCTAACCCCTCGGCAGCCTCTGATACCAACATAGGACACCCCAGCACCAGCCTTGCCTCATGGCAGGCTGCAATCACAGCCTCACTGGCCCTGGCACTGGCCTCAACCATCAGCAGACTCCGATCCCAGCCTCGGAGGCTTCCTCACCGGCCTTGCCTCATGGGGGGGCTGTGATCCCGGCCTCACTGGCCCCAGAATGGGCCTCACCCCTCAGCAGGCTCCGATCCCATCCTTGGAGGCCCCAGGGCCCACCTTGCTTACTGACAGTCTCTGATGCCAGTCTTGCTGGCCCTGGCACTGACCTAACCCATCCGCAGGCTCCGATCCCGGCCTCGGCCTCGGAGGCCCCAGAACCTTTCTTGCCTCAAGGCAGGCTCCAATCTGGCCTTGCTGGTTCCAGCAGTGGCCTAAACCCTCTACAGGCTCCGATCCCTTCCTCAGAGGCCCCAGCCTTGGCCTTGCCTCATGGCAGGCTCCGATACCGGTCTAGCTGGCCCCAGCACCTGTGTAACCCCTCTGCAGGCTCCGATCCCAGCCTCAGAGTTCCCAGTACTGGCCTTACCTCAGCCTCATGGCAGGGTTCGATACCAGCCTAGCTGGCCCCGGCATTGGCCTAACTCCTCGACAGGCTTCGATACCGGCCTCGGAGGCTCCAGCACCAGCTTAGCCTCACGTCTTGCTTCGATCCCAGCCTTTCTGGTCCTAGCACAGGCCTAATCCCTAGACAGGCTCTGATCCCAGCCTCGGAGGCCCCAGAACCGGCCTTGCCTCAGAGCAGGCTCCAATCCAGGCCTTGCTGGACCCATCATTGGCCTGACCCTTCGGCATGCTCAATACTGGCCTTGGAGGCCCCAGCACTGGCCTTGCCTCATGTCAGGCTCCAATTCTGGCCTTGATGGCCCCGGTACTGGCCTTACCCCTGTGCAGGCTCTGGACCTGGCCTTGGAGGCCCCAGAAACAGCCTTGCCTAACGGCAGGCTCTGATCCCACATTGGTGGTTCTGGCATTGGCCTGATCCCGGCAGGCTCTAATCCCAGCCTCGGGGGCCCCAGCACCAGCCTTGCCTCATGGAGGGCCCCAATCCCAATCAGGCTGGCCCTGGCACTGGCCTCACCCCTCTGCAGGCTCTGATCCTGGCTTCAGAGACCCTAGCTCCAGCCTTGCCTCACAGTAGGCCCCGAACCTGGCCTCGCTGGTCAAGACACCGGCCTAACCCCTCGGCAGGCTCCAATTCCAGTCTCGGAGGCCCCTGCACTGACCATGCCTCATGGCAAACTCCAATCCTGGCCTCACTGTCCCTGGCACTGGCCTCACCCCTTGGCAGGCTTCAATGTGAGCACCCTCTTCACACAGCATGTTGTCCCAAATTACCAAGGGTGCGTGGTGGTAGCATTCTGCCTCTGGGGTTATTTTTTCAAAAGATCCAGGTGTCTTGCATCAGATCTCTGCCTCTCCTAGGTACTGGCCACTGCCATTGCCGCTGCCTCCACCATCTTGATACTTTCTCAAACTCTTTTCCAACACTGCATATTGTCTGGTATTCCTGAGCATGCGTCACAGTAGCATTCCACCTTTGGGGCAATTTTTTCAGAAGACCAGAATGGGTTGGATCAGATCTCTGCTTCTCCCAAGTACAAGCCTCCACTGCCACTGCAGGCACCGCTGCCAACACCGCCTTCCTCCTAGATCTCTGCTGAGCTCCCTCCTTACAGATGATTTCCAGGATTCTTAAGCATGTAAGGAAGAAGCAGTCTCCCTTCACGGGGAATTTTTCCAAAAGTTTCAAGTCAGATGGATATGTTTTGTCTGCATCTCTAGAATCCTGGGTGCTGCGGCTATCTTGACCCCTCTCCAATGTTTTTTCTTTTCTTTTCTTTTTTCTTTTTTTAATTTTATTGAATAAGAGAAGACTGTATGTGTGGTTTGAAGAGGTTATGGGATCAGGCACTTGATAGCAATGAATTTTTTCTCCCTTCCAAGAGTGGAGTCCCAAAGCCTCACCACACAGAGCAGGATCTGCTGTTCTAAGCGCATCAAGGACCAGTGCAGCACAGCAGAGCTGAGTTCCTCTGTACCCACAACTTGGCCTCCAGCCTGGCACTTGGCCTTCTGGGGAGTGGGCCAGGCCACCTGCCCCCAGCCCTGAACCGGGCCTTTACAGGATCGGGCTGGGCCCTCTATTTTTTTTTTTTTTGTGTGTGTGTTACTACTGGTGTTCCTGGAAACCCCTCTATCTCTGGGATACACTTCCGGAGACCTATCTCATATATATATATATATATATATATATATATATATATATATATATACACACATACATATATTTGTCAACAGGGTCTCTTAAGCCAATGAGGCTGGTCTCAAACCAGCACAATATTGCCACGTCCGGCGTTCTTCTTTTTTTCTTTTTTTTTTTTTAATATGAGAAAGCAGTACATGTCTTTTGCAAAAGCTGGGACCCCAAATACCTAGTGGCAACAAATTTTGTCTTCCGTCCAAAAGGAGAGGTCCATAGCTTCTCTTCAGAACGGAGGCTCTGCTGTTCCATGTGTACCCTGGCTGCCCACTCTGCATAGAGGAGCACAGTGGCCATGAGGGCTGATGACCCTCAGAACATGCAATGTGTAGGCCCAGCCCAGCTATGCGGGGCTCCCTCTGATACCCCCCCCCACCCTTTTGCCACTTAACATGTTGTCCAGACTTCTCGAGCATGTGTGGCAGGTGCAGTCAGTCTACTCTTGGGGAGATTTCCTCAGAAGCTCAAGGTAGGCTTGAGTGGCTCGGTCTGCCCTTCCAATTTCTACCTTTTGGGCAATTAATTTCTTCAGAAGATCAAGGTAGGTTGAATCAGGTCTTTGCCTCTTCAAATTAATAGCCTCCACCTCTGTCACCGGCACCAGTGCCCTCACCTCTGCACTGCCCCGCCGGCCCCAGTGCCTGTGCCTCTGCGCTGCACTGCCGCTGCTCCGCCAGTGCCGCCTTTCTCTTGGTCCTCTGCTGAACTCCTTCCTTATGTTATATGATGTTCAGAATTCTTAAGCATGTGTGCAGGGGCAGTTCCCCTTTGCAGAATTTTTTTTTCCAAAAGTTCCAAGTGAATTGGATAGAGTTTGTCTGCATCTCCTGAGTCCTGGCTGCCGCAGCCGCCATCTTAAACCCTCTCCAGTATTTTTCTTTTTTTATAATAAGAGAAGAGAGTATGTGTGTTTTGAATAGGATGTGAGATCGAGCACTCAGCAGCAATGAATTCTATCTCCCTTCCAAGAGCAGAGGCCCACAGCCTCACCACGTAGAGCAGGGTTTTCTGTTCCGGGTGCATGGCCCCTGGTACAGCACAAAGGAACATGGCAGCTGGGTATGCTGAGTACCGGGGATGCGCGGCTCATTTCCGGCACTGCTCGGCTCCCTTCATTTTTCTTACAAGGTGTGTTGTTAAGAGTCCTCAGCCTGCATGGCTGAAGTGGTCTTTTCTCTAATCCCTTCTGGGGTGTTCTTCCCCAAATCACTTTTCTTGTGTGGCTGGTGCCCCCTTGTTGTCTTGCTTCTAATTCTGCCATTATCCACTCTCTCTCCTGTATTCTAGATAGGAAGTCGCGGCTGGAAGTGTCTCCTTAAGTTGTCCCAATCCAATATTAAACCAAGATCTGGTGTCCAGGGATAACCTGAGAAATGCTTGTCCTGTTTGGTGGCCGTGATTTCCACTGCGACCGTGGCTGCCGCCATCTTCCTCTGATCTCAAGTCATTCTTTTAAAGTGTACAAGTTTGTTAACTTTAGCATAGCTTGTTTACAGAGTTGTAAAGCCATTATCATCGTATACTTTTAGAATACCTTCATCCCATCCATAAATGGCACACCTGCTAGAAATTCACTCTCTTGTCTTCAGTTCCTGGCAACTAATGATTGTCTGCTGTCTTCACAAATTTCCCTAGATTTTGCTGGAAGTAGAATTTTTAATTGTTATTTCTTTTTTATAGCACTTTCAAAATGTCATACCACTTCTCTCCTCTGTGGTTTCTGATGAGAAGTGTTTTCTTAACCTTACTAAAGACCCCTGGTAGGGCAGATAACTTTTTTGCAGCTTTCCAAATAGATTTTTAATATACTTTCATTGGTACATTGCAATTATATGTTATATTGAGGTATAGAGTAATCTGAAATCTTTTTTTCTACCAAATCCCTGCCATGAACTGATTTTTGTCTAGAATGAGGTATGTTGCTAGATTATTTTCAAATATTTTTATTTTTATCATCCCAATAAGTGTGAGAGAAAAGCTGCTTAATTTCTTTTTACCCAGATGTGAATACAAAGAAATGAAGGAAAGAAGAAAGGGAGGGAGGGAGGGAGTTAGGTCCCCTCCTTTACTCTTTATCTCTGCTCCTTGGTCTTCCTGTCTATACTATAGGCAGATTGAACAAGCTAACTTTCAAGTCTTCTGTTTCTAATACTCTGCTGAGCAGAAAAGCCCAACATCTCATTTTCAATTTGGCTGTGTCTAGTATAACCTAATTTCTTATATTGCGGGCTTCCATATTAACGTGCTTATGTAAAATGTTCTGTGAAAGAACTTTAATAAATCTCAGCACTCATTCATAATCCGTGGTCTATAGAATAGATATATGTAATGTAGACAGGATAGTTATTACCTCAGACCTGGGTGTTCATGAAAGGTCACTTTCAAGGCAAGAGACTAAGGTCATGCCTTCATGACCTTTTGAGAAGGAGATGATTAATTAATGTCTGACCTTGAGGACTGTCCTTCAATCCCTCTGACTTGTTGCAAAGTAGCAGCCATGCTTCATTTGTCTGAAAATACAGGTTACAACTAGGTTTTCAGGTTAGAGACTCTTCACCTTAGTCCTATATGGTGGAAACATATATTGTTGATGTAGAACTGAAGTTGGAATGTTTTTTGCTGTGACTGAAGCTATCATCACTCTCTTCTTCACAGCCTACCCAGAGAGGTAGCCAGGTGCAGGGATTAAGTCTGACTCCCTGTGCTTGAATCTGGACTATGTCACCTGCCAGCTCTTTATTGTTGGAGCACTTATTGTACTTCTCTGAACCTCAGTTTCTAGGCTTCTAGAATAGGAAGCACAATAATGGGGAATGTATAAGGTTTCATAAGGCCAAACTGAAATAAGACATGTAAATTATGTACCCCAGGACCTGCTTTATAATAAAAATATAATAAAAATATAAACTTGTTATTCTCATATATTTCACGGACAATCTCAGGTGTCACCTTCTCAATTAAAGTACATTTTATTACTTTGACCCCCAGAGATCTATTCAGTCTCAAATGATAGCACTTAATATTTTATGGTCTAATTTAGCTTTTGCTCACACACTGCCTTATAATCATCCCCAGCGGCGGACTTACCAATCATATATTAAACTCCTTACTAAAGGAGGAGGGGTCCAGACCTATTAAATGCCTTGGTCAAAAAGAAGCAGGTAAAATTGGTTCCATTTTTATTTGGAGGCTCCCTGTTCCCCACTCGCAATTTTCTAGAATACTCCTTAATTCCCTAAAACAAAGTTGGGTTGAGTTTTCTTTCAGGTGGTGCTAATAAGAGCATGTTTTTCTGGAAGCCAGTTATCCAGGCTCGAGGGCTGTCAACACCAAATTGCCAGACAAACTTGCTCTGGAATTATGGGCTTGCAGATTTCCTCTTCTGATCCTCACTTTCCCCCACCTTTAAAATGAGATGGTAGTAGTGGTAATTGGTAGAGTCTTTGTGCTGGCTCCATCCTGGTGTTATTACCGACTATGTAGCACTGAGCCATTTATTTCACTTTTATCAAGTTCGTTTTGTTCAGGTAAGATGAAAATATGGATGTATTCATGAATAACAATAAGGAGTACATGAAATAGTGCTTGTGAAGCACTTGAGAATTGAGAGAGGCAGAGTTGAGCTATTTTGTTGTTTTCCTTAATAGCAATATTATCCATCACCACCACCACCACCACCACCACCACATGACGATGATCATCATCTCTATTAGCTTTTCTAGCACAATGGGGGAAAACATAGGCTATGACATCAGATTACTTAGATTTTATAAACAACCTCATTTCTTACTAGCTGTGTGACCTTGGACAACTTCCTTGGCCTTTCTGAGCCTCAGCTTGCTCATCATAGAATAGGGAAGCAGCCATACCTAGTGCATTGGTGTAAGAACCAAGGTATCACTGCTAAGCATTTTGTACATTGCCTAGCATATGAATATTCAAATATTAACTCCTATAAGTATATGTAATGATAAAAAGTACTGTTCAGCTGTAATGTCCATGGTACTTTGGTTATAATTTAAAGCTTTGGAAAGTAATTAAGGTATGCTGTGGAATTTAGTGAAGCCATCTGTGGGTAGGCGTGGAGTGAGTATTCTCGGATATAGCCGGCCAGACATCTGTCCAGAGCCATCACAATGACCTTTGAAAGGAAATGAATGAAACATGGCAGGCTTTTGGCCTCATTCTCTAGAACCTGCATCTTGGCTCTGATGATCACACTTCCACAGACCAGCTGGCCAAATGAAGTCTGGCCGACTTCTTCTCTACCCTGTTCCTAACAATAGCAGAAAGAGGGCAGCACACAAGAGGGCTCTGGGGAAAGGTGCGGTAGCCTGAAATTCTGCAATCAGTAAGGAAACAAGTTCATTAGCAAAAAGAAGTTCTGGAATGAATAGGGATGTCAAAGTCAGAGCAAATGAGTTTTTTTGCCTAAGCTACTTACAGTGTTTTAAGAGGGAGAATCATCATGATCATCATGTCATTCACAAGAAGATGGAAAGACCTAGAGAACCTTATGTTAAATGAGATCAGCTAAGCACAGAAAGAGAAGGGACATATGTTTTCTCTAATATTCCCAAACTAGCGAGTATTAGGGATACTAGAGGGACTCCAGATAATGGAGGGGAAGCCTCAGCAAAGCTAGATAGGAAGGGTAGGTGAGGAAAAAAGCTGAGGTTGATTAATGGAGGATCTACATTCAAATATGTGCGTAAGTGTGAATGTAGCATGGTCAACCTGGACACGCAGTATTTTGGGGGGAAAGAAGCTGGGTGGAGGAAGGGCACCAGGTACCTTGTGAATGTATGCCATTGTCAATATGATACATATTATGATGTGAAACTATAATGTACCAATAAAATATAAAAATTTAAAAAAGGAGAATTAATGGAGGGACCGCTTCCACTGATGTTACATATATATGTGAGAACACCAGCGCTAATCTCAGTATCATGTATGGGGAAGGAGAAGGTGAATTGATGGGGAGGGAGGCTTGCTGATTGCTGTGTGCATGAATGCCACTATCACTGTGAACCACATTATAATGTGAAACTATAATGCATCAATAAATGCATTAAAAAAGAGAGCCCTCAGGTTAGAGGAGGGTCTCATCACAGAACCCTGTGTCAGGAGAAGAATACTGGGTGTCTCACTAATACTGTAGCAGTACATTTAGGAGTCACTCTCTTTTTTCTTTTTCTTTTATTTTTTAAAATTTTTAAATTTTTTTTATTCATGCATTGTAATCATACATGACATTGGAAAACAAGATTTGAGAGGATATACAGGCACACATCATCCAATTGGCTCTCATCCAATCCCCATCCCATTCCCTCCCCCTCCCTCAATACCATGTTTGATTGGTGGTTATCTTTGATACATTTGTTTACGTACATCATGAGTTTTAAATAGGTTCTGTACTCCCCCATTCCATCCCCTCTGACTAGTCACCTTAATTGCTTCTCTATAAGGTCCTTTCTCCAACTCAACCTCTTCCTGTTAACCCTTTCCTCCTAGATTTTGCTAGCTAAGGGAAGCATCTGGTTTTTACTTTCTGTGATATTTCTCTGTGCATGCCTCATTGTAAGTTCCGATTCCACTCTTGACATCCTCAGTAGTGGCCTGGCCACCCGGAGGACTCTGATCCCGCCCTTGCTGGCTCCAGAACCAGCCTTGCCTCATGGGAGGCCCCGACCTGGTCTTGCTGGCCCCCGCACCAGCTTAACCTCTCCGCTGGCTCCAATCCCAGCCTTGGAGGCCCCAGCACTGGCCTTGCCTCATGGCAGGCTCCAATATTGGCCTTGCTGACCCTGGAACTGGCATAAACCCTTGGAAGGCTCCTATCCTGGCCTCAGAGGCCCCAGCATCAGCCTAAACCCTTGCCAGGCTCCTATCCTAGCCATGGAGGCCCCAGCACTGGCCTTGCCTCATGGCAGGCTCCGATCCTGGTCTTGCTGGCCCGGCACCAGCCTAACCCCTCGGCAGGCTCTGATCCCTACCTTGGAGGCCCCAGCACTGGCCTTGCCTCACAGCTGGCTCCAATCCCGGCCTCGCTAACCCCTGCACGGGCCTAACCCCTCGGTAGGCTCCGATCCTGGCCTCGGAGGCCACAATAGTGGCCTTGCCTCACAGCAGGCTCAGATACCAGCCTTGCTGGCCCCGGCACCAGCCTTACCCCTCAGCAGGCTCCAATCAAGGCCTTGGGGGCCCCAGCACTGGCCTTGCCTCGTGGCAGGCTCTGATTCTGGCCTTGGAGGCCCCAACACTGGCCTAACCCATCGGCAGGCTCTAATCCAGACCTCGCAGGCCCAGCACTGTCCTTGCCTCACAACAGGCTCCAATCCCAGCCTCGGAGGCCTCTGTAGTGGCCTTGCCTCACGGCAGGCTCCAATCCCTGCCTTGCTGGCCGCGGCATCAGCCTTACCCCTCGAAAGGCTCCGATCCTGGTCATGGAGGCCCCAGGACCAGCTGTGCCTGGTGGCAGGATCCGATCCTGGCCTCGCTGGCCCCTGCACTGGCCTAACCCATTAGCAGGCTCTAACCCAGACCTTGAAGGCCCCAGCACCAGCCTTGCCTCATGACAGGCTCTGATCCTGGCCTTGCTGGCCCCAGTACTGGCCTAACCCCTTGGTAGGCTCCGATCCTGGCCTCAGAGGCCACAATAGCAGCCTTGCCTCATGGCAGGCTTGGATCCCAATCTTGATGGCCCCGGCACCAGCCTTACCCCTCAGCAGGCTCCGATTCCAGCCTCGGAGGCCCCAACACTGGCCTAACTCATCGGCAGGCTCTAATCCAGACCTCGAAGGCTCAGCACTGTCCTTGCCTCACAGCAGGCTCCAATCCCAGCTTCAGAGGCCTCTGCAGTGGCCTTGCCTCATGGCAGGCTCCAATCCTGTCCTCACTGGCCCTGGAACTGGCCTAACCCATCAGCAGGCTCCAATTCAGACCTCGAAGGCCCCAGAACCGGCCTTGCCTCATGGCAGGCTACAATCCTGGCCTCGCTGGCCCCAGCACTGGTTTTACCCCTTGGCAGGCTCCAATCCCGGCCTCAGAGGTCCCAGCATCGGCCTTGCCTTGTGGCAGGCTCTGGTCCCAGCCTCGCTGGCCCCAGAACTGGCCTAACCCATCAGCAGGCTCCAATCCAGACCTCGAAGGCCCCAACACTGGCCTTGCCTCATGGCAGGCTCCGATCCCAGCCGCGCTGACTGTAGCACCAGCCTAACCCCTCGGCAGGCTCCGATTCTGGCCTTGGAGGCCTCAGTAGTGGCCTTCCCTCATGGCAGGCTTCAATCCCAGCCTCACTGACTATGGCACTGGCCTAACCCCTTGGCAGGCTCCTATCCTGGCCTCGGAGACACCAGTTCCGGCCTTGCCTCATGGAAGGCTCTGATCCCAGCCTCGTTGGCCCTGGCACCAGCCTTTCCCCTTGGTAGGCTCCGATCTCAGCGTCGGAGGCCCCAGCACTGGCCTTGTCTCGTGGTAGGCTCCGATCCTGGCCTTGCTGGCTCTGGAACCAGCCTAACCCATCAGTTGGCTCCAATCTAGACCTCGAAGGCCCCAGAACTGGCCTTGCCTCATAGCAGGTGCTGATCCCGGCCTTGCTGGCCCCGGCACTGGCCTTACCCCTCACCAGGCTCCAATCCCGGCCTAGGAGGCCTTGGTAGTGACCTTGCCTCACAGCAGGCTCCAATCCTGGCCTCGCTGGCCCCAGCACTGGCTCACCCCTCAGCAGGCTCCAATCCAGGCCTCGGAGGCCCCAGAACAGGCCTTGACTCATGGCTGGCTCCAATCCTGGCCTCGCTGGCCCCAGCACCAGCCTAACTTCTCAGCAGGCTCTGGTCCCCGCCTTGGATGCCTCAGCACCAGCCTTGCCTCACAGTAGGCTCCAATACGAGCACCCTCCTCACTCAGCAGGTTGTCCCACTTTCCCGAAGGTGCATGGTGGTGGCATTCTGCCTCTAGGGTTATTTCTTCAAAAGTTCCAGGTGTATTGCATCAGAACTCTGCCTTCCCTGAGTACTGTCCGCTGCCATTGATGCTGCCTCCACCATTTCAAATCTTTCCCAAGCTATTTTCCCACACTGCATGTTGTCCAGTGTTCCTAAGCATGTGCGACGGTAGCATTCCACCTTTGGGGTAATTTCTTCAGAAGATCAGGGTGGGTTGGATCCGATCTCTGCCTCTCCCAAATACAAGCCTCCACTGCCATCATGGCCACTGCTGCCCACACCGCCTTCCTCCTAGGTCTCCGCTAAACTCTCTCTTAACAGGTGATGTTCAGGATTCCTAAGGATGTAGAGGAGATGCAGTCCTCTTTCATGGGGATTTTTTCCAAAACTTCCAGTTTAGTTGGATATGTTTTGTCTGCATCTCCAATACACTGGCTGCTGCCACGGTCATCTTAACTCCTCTCCAATATTTTTCTTTTCTTTTTTCTTTTCCTTTTTTTTTTTTTAATAAGAAAAGACAGTATGTGTGGTTTGAGGAAGTTGTGGTTATCAGGCACTCGATAGCAATGAATTATTTTTTCTGTCCTCGCTTCCAAAATCGGAGTTCAACAGTCTCACTGTGCAGAGCAGATTCTGCTCTTCTAAGCCCACCACAGCCTGGTGTAGCACAGCAGAGCTGGGTTCCTCAGTACCCGCGGTTAGGTCTCCTGTTTGGTACTGGGCCTCCAGGAACTTGGGCTGGGCCTCCTTCCCGACACCATGCCTTCCCAGAAGTAGGTCAGGCTGCCTGCTCCCCACCAGGGGCCCAGGGCCTTGTGGCCTGAACCTCCAGACCTTCCACGGGGCAGGTGTGCCCTGCTCAACCTCTGCTCTGGGCCCAGGGACTTGCGGCTGGGACTTCCAGACCATCCAGGGGACAGGCAGGCCCTGCTCGACCCCCACCTGTGAGCCCAGAGCCTTGTGGCCTGGACCTCCGAAACTTCCAGGGGCAGGCGTGCCCTGCTGGACCCCGTCCGGGGCCCAGGGCCTTGCAGCCTGACCCCGGTCCTTCCGCAGGGCAGGCGTGCCCCGCTCAACCCCCGCCCAGGGGCCCAGGGCCTGCATCTGGGACCTCTGGACCTACCAGAGGCAGGCATGCCCCGCTTGACCCTTGCCCGGGGGCCCAGGACCCTGCAGCCCGGCCCCTGTCCTTCCGGGGAATAGGCGTGCCCTCCTCGACCCTCGCCCGGGGGCCCAGGGCCTTGCAGCTGGGACCTCCAGACCTACCTGGGGCCAGGCGTGCCCTGCTTGATTCCCGCCCAGGGGACCCAGGGCCCTGCGGCCTGGCCCGGTCCTTCCAGGGGCCACGTGTGCCCCTTCATCCCTCACCTCGGGGCCCAGGGCCCTGCAACCTGGCCCGAACCTTCCCGGGGTCAGGCATGCTCCATTGCACCCCTACCTGGGGGCCCAGGGCCCTGCAGCCTGGCCCGGCCCGAACCTTCCTGGGGGCAGGTGTTCCTGCTTGATCCCTGCCTGGAGGCCCAGGGCCCTGTGGCTTGGCCCGGTCCTTCCAGGGGCCAGGCATGCCCCCTCGGTGCTTTCCTGGGGGCCCAGGGCCCTGCAGCTTGGCCCAGTCCTTCTGGGGGCCAGGCGTGCCCCCTTGACCCCCGCCTGGGGGCCCGGGATCCTGCGGCCTGGCCTGGTCCTGCAGGGCCCAGGTGTGCCTCACTCAATCCCGAAGTCACTCTCTTTTAAAGTATACAATAACCTCTGAGGCCAGGATCAGAGCCTGCCGAGGGGTAAGGCCAGTGCTGGGGCCAGCGAGGCTGGGATAGGAGCCTGCCATAAGCCAAGGCCACTACTGAGGCCTCCGAGACTGGGATTGGAGCCTGCTGAGGGGTTAGGCCGGTGCCGGGGCCAGTGAGGCTGGGATCGGAGCCTGTCATGAGGCAAAGCTGCTACTGAGGCCTCTGAGGCCAGAATCTGAGACTGCCGAGGGTTTAGGCCAGTGCCGGTTCCAGCAAGGCTGGGATTGGAGCCTGCCATGAGGCAAGGCCAGTGCTGGGGCCAGCAAGGCCGGGATTGGAGCCCGCTGAGGGGTTAGGCCAGTGCTGGGGCCAGGAAGGCTGGGATCAGGGCCTGCCATGAGGCAAGGTCAGTGCTGGGGCCTCTGAGGCCAGGATAGGAGCCTGCCAAGGGGTTAGGCCGGTGCCAGAGTCAGCGAGGCTGGGATCAGAGCCTGCCTTGAGGCAAAGCCGGTGCTGGGGCCTCTGGGGCCAGGATTGGAGCCAGCGGAGGGGTTAGGCCGGTGCTGGTGCTAGTGAGGCCAGAATCGGGGCCTCCCATGGGGCAAGGCTGGTGCTGGAGCCAGCAAGGTCGGGATAAGTGTCCTCTGGGTGGCCAGGCCACTACTGGGGCCATTAAGAGTGGTATCGGAACTTGCAATGTGTCATGCACAGAGAAATATCACAGAAAATAAAAACCAGATGCTTCCCCTAATTAGCAAAATCTAGGAGGAAAGGGGTAACAGGAGGAGGTCGAGTTATAGAAAGGGCCCTATAGTGAATCAAGTATGGTGCCAAATCAGAGGGGATAGGATGGGGAAGTGTGGAACCTCTTTAAAAGTCAGGAGGTGCATAGACAAATGTATCAAAGATAATCACCAATCAAGCATGGGATCGAGGGAGGGGGAGGGAATGGGATGGAGATTGGATGATGGCTAATTGGATGATGTGTGCTTGTATATCCTTTCAAGTCTTGTATTCCAATGTGATGTATGATTACAATGCATCAATAAAAATATAAAAAATAAAGATTCCATTAACAACAACAAAAAATAAAGTATACCATAAACTTTGAAAACTGATATACCTGAGTTCAAATCCTCTCTCCTTACTCATGACCTTTTAAGTTGGGCTGAGTGATTTTCACACTAAGTATCTTGCCTCATGTATATGGTCTTCCTTATCTGTATGGTTGCTTTTACTTTGTCAATGAGAAATTTAAATAAGATTAGGATGGCAAAGCATTTGGCCTAATGTATGACACTTGGTAATCACTCAGTAAATATTAGCTATTAATAAAGGAAGATTATAGAGAAAATCCTATTTCTTTGTACAGTCAAGGCTAATAAAATCCCCTTTTTATTTCCTGAATATTAGTACACAATAAGAAATCCACACACAATTGGAAGTATCTTCAAAGGCTTTAAGCAATAACCTAGGGACAAGAAGTGGCAAGAATTGATTGTTCTCTTTGACCCTATTTTCAAAGATTAGGAACACGCCGAAGACATACTCTCCTTCTTTTGTATTAGGTTTCATAAATCTGTCTTTTAATTCTGCATAGCTCTTTGGGGGTCATGAACTTAGAAAAAAGAACACTGAAACTGGGTGTGGTGGCACACACCTGTAATCCTAGTGCTCTGGAGGCTGAGACAGGAGGATTACAGGTTCGAGGCTAGCCTCAGCAACTTAGTGAAACTCTGTTTCAAAATAAAAAAAGAAATGTGACTGAGGGTATAGTTTGTAGCTTGGAGGTATAATGCTCCTGGGTTCAATCGCCAGTATCAAGTAAAAAAGAATAAAAAAGTAAAGGAAGGGAGGGAGGGAGAAAGAGAGGGAGGGAACACTGAAATTGGAGGTGTCTCTGTGGTCCTGAGATCTCAGGCGGCTGTGTGAGCTTAGTGAGGAGATGCAAAATCTTAGGTGTTTATTTGTTGGTAAAACAAAAGACCTTGATTAGATGAATTGGAAAGTTCTCGGCAGGATTGAATTTAGGATTCTAAATTCAGTTTCTTGCTACTTGAGTTTATCTGATTAATGCTTTACAGTGAACATGGAGGAAGACTACTCTCAGAGTATTCTTGGGTTTCCTCATATAACACAAAGTTACAGAGCATTGGAATATAATGCCTAACCAACCAAGCAAAACGGCGTGCCCTCTTGGAGCTTGTTTGTCTGTAGGTTAAATGTTCATTTTGGCTATGACACTCCTGATACCATTCACAGGGAGTGGAATGGTAGCTTCCTTGGGAGCATGGAGATAAACCAATCATTTGTTTACCCTTTTTTTAAATAGCAGAGTTTCAATTTCTTAGGGGTGCTTGGTGATTCTCCCATAAAGTAGCCCTTCTCCCTAATTTACATCTGGGTTTCATGAGCATTCTTGAATATGGGACCAGTATATCATATGAATATGAGATTTGCAGTCATAAAAATCTGGGTCAGTCATGATTTTGTTGTTTACTAGTGTATAACCTTGGTCACATCACTTTTATTACCCACAGCTGTAGTTTTATAGTGCAATCCTTACCATAAAATTGATAAATCATATGCAGACATGAAAATATCTGCTATGCTTTTTTGTGAAAATCAAATACATTTATTACTCTGTATTTTCAGATTCTATGTCTGTGATTTTTTTTTTTTTTGTGGTACTGGGGTTCCTGGAAGCCCTTCTACTTCCGGGCTACCCTCCCAGACCTATTTTTACATTTTTATTTGGAAACAGGGTCTCCTAAGGCAGCGCGCGTGGCTGGCTTTGAACCTGCGCCGATCCTCCTGTCTCTGCCTCCCAAGCGCGGGGATTACAAGCGTGTGCCACCACGCCCGGCTATGTCTGTGATTTTAACTAACTATAGATAAAAAAACATTTAGTGGGCATTGTGGCACATACCTGGAATCGCACTACTTGGGAGGCTGAGATAGGAGACCGGAGACAGGAGGATCACAGGTTTGAAGCCGGCCTCAGCAATTTAGGGAGACCCTGTTTCAAAATTTTAAAAAGTGAAGGGTTGAGGTGTAGCTCACAGATAGAAGAATATCTATAGGTTCAATTCCAGTATTGCCAAAAAATACTTTAAAAAGTTAAGTTGTTATTAATGAGTTCTATGTGTATAGGACAACCATGGTTTGTCTTTACTGAACACGCATAGTTTATGACTTTTTGTATTATCAGTATTTCTTAAAAGTACATGAAATAATTATTTACATAATATTTGTTTTTAGATACTATAAGCAATATAAAGATGACTTATTATATACAAGAGGATATATGTAAATTACATACAAATAATATGCCATTGTATAGAAGGTTATCTAATGTTGTGTAACAAATTAATCTAAAACCTATTAGGGTTTTGAAACAACTGTTTATTGTGCTCATCAAGGCTGTGGGTAAAGAATTTAGAGATAGGACTTCAGGGATCATTGGTGTCGGCTCTCTACTGTTTTGAGGCTTAAAATACCCATGAGTTGGTCCATTGATGCATCTGGTGGTTGGCATTGGCTGCCAGACTGAGCTCTCCTCCATGGGGCCTCATGGGTTGAGCTAGTTTGGATCTCCTCACGAGTAGCTGCCGGCTCCTCTATAGGGCACACATTTCAAACACACTGGATCATTCTGAGGATCAAGCTTCCAAAGCTACCAAACATCACTGTAAATCTATGATATTGATCAGAACAGTTGTAAGGCAGCCGAGGTTCAAGGAGGAAAGAGATGGACCCTGCAATTTGATGAGGAAAGGTGAGAGTCTAGGAGAATCGGTGGGACTCCAAATACTACCATGACTATTTTTGAAAAACACAATTTTCCCCAACTGACCTTTATATTACAATACTTCACCTCATATCAACATGCATCAAAATATGTTAGCCTCTACATCAATGTTCCTCTACTGTATCAGGCCCAGGTCTGAGGTTGTGGATCTCATCATCTGAAACAGATACAGGAGTGAATGAGATTCCCTGGGCACTTTCTCAATATTGATTTTTAGGGACTGTTTCTCTTGACTCTATAAACTATAGAAATAGTTACCTTCCCCTCCACACACCTCCAACTTATCATGGTGGGACAAGTCTAAAATAGTCAAGAGAAACACTCTCATTTAACAATTCAGAAGTCATGCGGCACACAGCCACTGCTCTAGTCCACAGGAACTCTGAAATTCACCCAGGCAGATGTGGCCAGATCTTTGGTTCTGAGGACTAATGCCTAAGGATGATGATGATGATGATGATTGTAGTACTAGGGCTGGAAATCAGGGGGATTCTACCTCTGAGTGACACCTCCAGCCCTGTTTTTTTTTTTACTCTTTCTAATTTTGAAACAGGGTCTCAGTCCTTTGCAAAGGGACTCACTTGGTAGCCGAGGCTGTCCGCGAACCACTAGCTTCTGATCTCAGCCTCTCACATGCTGGGATTACAAGCCTGTGCCACCACACCAGGCTCTGAGAATGATTCTTAATGGCTCCTTCTTTTGAGTATTTCTTCTATTCTCATAAAAAATGATAGGCAGTTCTTTCCTCTGTAAAATAAAATGTGTAAAATAACATAGACATTATCTCATATATTTGCAAATTTATTATTGATTCAGTGGGGTTAAATCCAACAAAGAAAAACTATGACCACAAATATCACTCAGCTCTTACATACCCAGTCTTTTCTTAAGGCTGCAAATGGGGAATCTCAGAAGATTCTTGGAAATTCAGTATGTAAATAAATAGGATCGGTGAGACATATCTTAAGGTACTTATATGGACTTTTGTCTATATGGAATACCACTTTAATTGCTTGGGAACCTTAACAATGGCTTTTAAAACACCCCCTTCAGCAGATCATGCTTTCCTGAGAGTACCCTAGGTTTGATCTCTGCACCAAAGCTATTTATTAAGTTCCGCATTGCTTACCATCTGGAGAGACTAGGAATGAAGAATAGTATTATTTTTCAACCCAGAAATCACTAGCTCATTTAAATTCAGCAGTCCTCTGGGCCCCGGGCCGGACTGTGTGGAGCACGCTAGACCCCTGGAGAAATGGGGGCCCAGTCACAAGGCCCTGGGCCCTGAGTTAGGGTCAGGCACGGCACGCTGGAACCCAGAAGAGCCGGCCCGGGTCGGAAGGCTCTTGGCCCTGGGCAGGATCACGCGGAGAACACCAGACCCCTGTTGAAACTGGGACCGGTCTCAAGGCCCTGGGCCCCGGGTGGGGGTCAGGTGGGGCACACCGGACCCTCTGAGAAACCTGGGCTGGGTCACAGGTCCCCTGGGCCCCGGGCCGGACCTCGGGGAGCACGCCAGACCCCTGAAGAAACCAGAGCCCGGTCGCAAGGCCCTGGGCCCCGGGTGGGGGTCAGGCAGGGCACGCCAGAGCCTGGAAGAGCCAGGGCCCGGGTCGCAGGACTCTGGGCCCCAGGCGGGATTGCGCAGAGCACACCAGACTCCTGGAGAAACCGGGGCCCGGTCGCAAAGCCCTGGGCCCCGGGTGGGGGTCAGGCGGGGCACACCAGAGCCTGGAAGAGCCGGGCCAGGGTCGCAAGGCTCTGGGCCCTGTGTGGGATTGTGCAGAGCATGCCAGACCCCTGTTGAAAACGGGACCGATCGCAAGGCCCTGGGCCCTGGGTGGGCATCAGGCGGGGCACGCCGGACCCCCTGAGAAACCTGGGCCAGGTCACAGGACCCTGGGCCCCGGGCGGGATCGGGCGGAGCACGCCAGACCCCTGAAGAAACCAGGGCCTGGTCGCAGGGCCCTGGGCCCCGGGCGGGGGTCAGGCGGGGCACGCCGGACTCTGGAAGAGCAGGGGCCCAGGTCGCAGGACTCTGGGCCCCAGGAGGAGTCTTGCGGAGCATGCTGCACCCCTGGGGAAACCGGGGCCGGGTCACAATGCTACTGAGTGCTTGATCCCACAACCTCCTCAAACCACATATACTGTCTTCTCTTAAAAAAAAAAAAAAAAAGTAAAAGAAAAAGAAAAAAGAAAAAAAAGAAAAATATTGGAAAGGGGTCAAGAAGGCTGTGGAGGATGCCTGGATACTGGAGATACAGACAAAACTTATCCAAATGAACTGGCAGTTTTGGAAAAATTCCCTGTGTAGGAGGACTGCTTCTTCTCTACATTCTTAAGAATCTTGGACATCACCTGTAAGGAGAGAGTTTAGCGGAGACCTAGGAGAAAGGCAGTATTGGAAGCGGTCTCCGCGATGGCGGTGGAAAGTTGTATTCAGGAAAAGAAGAAATTGGGTCCTACCAACCTTATTTTTTGGAGAAATTACACCAAACGTCAAATGCTACCGTCGCCCATGCTTAGGAACACTGGACAACATTCAAAGTGGAAAAAGAGCTTGGGAAAGATTTGAAATGGTGGAGGCAGTGGCAATGGCAGTGGCCAGTACTCAGGGGAGGCAGGGATCTGATGCATTATACCTGGAAACTTTGAAGTAATAACCCCAGAGGCAGAATGCTACTACCACACACGATCGAGAAGGTGGGACAAATGGCTGGGCGGAGAGGGTGCTTGGATTGGAGCCTGCTGAGGGGTGAGGCTGGGAAAAGACACAGAAAGGCTGGGATTGGAGCCTGACATGAGGCAAAGCCGGTGCTGCAGCCTCTGAGGCCAGGATCGGAGCTTGCTGAGGGGTTAGGCCATTGCTGGGGCCAGTGAGGCCAGGATCAGGGCCTGGAGTGAAGCAAGGCCAGCGCTGGGGCCTCTGAGGCTGGGATCAGAGCCTGCTGAGGGGTTAGGCCGGTGCTGGGGCCTCCAAGGCCGGGATCAAAGACTGCAGAGTGGTTAGGCTAGTGCTGGGGCCAGTGAGGCCGGGATTGGAGCCTGCCGTGAGGCAAGGCCGGTGCTGGGGCCTCCAAGACCGGGATCGGAGCCTGCCAAGGGGTTAGGCCAGTGCCAGGGCCAGCAACCAACATCGAAGACTTCCATGAGGCAAGCCGCTACTGAGGCCTCCCAGGTTGGGATCAGAGACTGCGGAGGTGTTAGGCCAGTGCTGGGGCCAGCGAGGCTGGGATCGAAACCTGCCATGAGGCAAGGCCGGTGCTGAGGCCTCCAAGGCCAGGAGAGGAGTCTGTCGAGGGGTTAGGTCGGTGCCAGGGTCAGCGAGGCTGGGATGGAGCCTGCCTTGAGGCTAAGCCAGTGCTGGGGCCACCAAGGCTGGGATTGGAGCTAGCCAAGGGGTTAGGCCAGTGTGGGGGCCAGCGAGGCCAGAATTGGGTCTCCCATGAGGCAAGGCCACTGCTTGAGCCAGCGAGGTCTGGATCAGTCCACTGGATAGCCAGGCCATTACTGGGGCGATTAAGAGTGGGATTGGTACTTGCAACGGGGTATGCACAGAGAAATATTGCAGAAAATAAAAAACAGATGCTTCCCCTAATCAGCAATAGCCAGGAGGAAAGGGGCAACAGGAAGAGGTTGAGTTATAGAAAGCACCCTATAGTGAAGCAATTAAGGTGACCAGTCAGAGGGTATGGGATAGGGGAGGATGGAGCCTCTTTAAAACGCAGGAGGTACATAAACAAATGTATCAAAGTTAATCACCAAACAAACATGGAATCGAAGGAGGGGGAGGGAATGGGATGGGGACTGGATGAAGGTTAATTGGATGATGTGTGCTTGTATATCCTCTCAAGTCTTGTATTCGAATGTGACATATGATTACAATGCACCAATAAAAATAAATTTTAAAATACATAAATAAGAAATAAATTCAGCAGTCCTTTCTTTATCATTTCTCTATTTTCTTATATATACTGTAGATTTCTGTAGTAGCCTAGAGGACCAAGTAATAACTTCAGCTCTCTGCCAGGCAACTGACAAGATTCCATTGTCCAGACTGTTACATTTCTTTTCTAGTTTCGATGTTAATCACAGTTGATAATGTTTCAAAACTTTCTGCCAGGATATAACAAGGATCTTATTTTCTCCACCTTTTGAAGACACCTTTCTCCCCCATTTCCTTAATCCCTGTATCTATTATCATATTTGCATCTATAATTTAAAAAAATTGACCACGTAACTTAGAGGAAAGGAGATTTATTATTTTTTGCTTTCAGGTTTAGTCCAATGGAGGCCAGGAACTTGGGTTCTTAGGTGAATTGTGACAAGAAGTGAAGAAAGGTTGAACATTAAGCTATACTCACATCATGGAGGTCTGAATCAGGAAAACAAGGGGTGGAGGAGAAATTATATACATGATCTTCCAGAGGCCACTTCCCCCACCCACACCCCACATGCCTACTGGTACCACCCAGGTAAATCCATTGCAATAATTATATTCACTTGTGGGATTATAACCCTCATGACTCAATTATATCAGCTCCAAACATTAATAAATGAGCTCTTTAGGATATATTTTATATCTAACTATAGCAACCTTGTTGAAGACCATCAAGGTTCCACTGACAAACCCTTTAGGACCCTTTGAGTCTTCACTAACACTCTTCTCAGTGTTTTTTATTGGTGAATTGTAGTCATACATCACAATGGAGTACAAGACTTGTGAGGATATACAAGCACACATCATCCAATTAGCCTTTATCCAATCCCCATCCCATTCCCCTCACTTAATCCCATGCTTGATTAGTGATTAACTTTGATACATTTGTTTATGTACCTCCTCTTAAAGAGGCTCCATCCTCCCCTATTCCATACACTCTGATTGGTCACCTTAATTGCTCCTCTATAGGACCCTTTCTTCAACTAGATCTCCTCCTATTACCTATTTCTTCCTAGTTTTTGCATATTAGGGAAAGGATCTGTTTTTTTGTGTGTGATATTTCTCTGTGTATGCCGCATTGCAAGATCCAATTCCACTCTTGACGGCCTCAGCACTGGCCTGGCCACCCTGCAGACTCTGATCCTGGCCTCGCTGGCTCCAGCACCAGCAGTGCCTTAGGGCAAGCCCAGATCCTGGCCTCACTGGTCCCGGTACCAGCCTTATCCCTCGGCAGGCTCCAATCCTGGCTTCAGAGGCCCCAGAACCGGCCTTGACTCATGCCAGGCTCTGATCCTGGCCTCACTGGTTCCAGTACGGGCCTAACCTCTTGGCAGGCTCTGATCCTGGCCTCAGAAGCCCCAGAACTGGCCTTGTCTCACAGCAGGCTCTGATCCTGGCCTCGCTGGTTCCAGCACCAGCCTAACCTCTTGGCAGGCTCCGTTCCCAGCCTCAGAGGCCTCAGCACTGGCCTAGCCTCATGGCAGGTTCCAATCATGGCCTCGCTGGTTCCAGCACCAGCCTAACCTCTTGGCGGGCTTTGATCCCAGCCTAGGAGGCCAGCACTGGCCTTGCCTCACAACAGGCTCTGATGCTGGCCTTGCTGGTTCCAGCACCAGCCTAACCTCTTGGCAGGCTCCAATCCCAGCCTCAGAAGCTCCAGCACTGGCCTTGCCTCATGGCAGACTCCGATCCTTGCCTCACTGGCCGCTGCACCAGCCTCACCCCTCCCTAGGCTCTGATCCCAGCCTTGGAGACCACCCCCCACAGGTCTTGCCTCACAGCGGGCTCTGATCCTGGCTTCATTGGCCCCAGCACTGGCCCCACCACTCGGCAGCATCTGATCCCAGCCTCGGAGGCCCCAGCACTGGCCTTGCCTCATGGCAGGCTCCTATCCCAGCCTTGCTGGTTCTGGCTCCAGCCTAACCCGTGTGCAGGCTCTGATGTGGCCTCTGAGGCCCCAGCATGGGTCTAGCCACATGACAGGCTCCGATCCCAGCCTCAGAGGCCCCAGCACTGGCCCTGCCTCACAGCAGGCTCCGATCCCGGTCTCAATGGTTCCAGCACCAGCCTAACCCCTCGGCAGACTCCTATTTCGGCCTTGGAGGCCCCAGTAAGTGGTCTTGCCTCACGTCAGGTTACGATCACAGCCTCGGTGGCCCCAGCACCGGCCTTACCCCTCAGTAGGCTCCGGTCCTGGCCTCAGATGCTCCAGAAACAGCCTTGCCTCACAGCAGGCTCCCATCCCAGCCTCGGTGGCTCCGGCATCAGCCTCAACCCTCGGCAGGCTCCTATCCCAGCTTCAGAGGCTCCAGCTTTGGCCTTGCCTCATGGTAGGCTCCAATCCTTGCCTCGCTGTCCCCAGCACTGGCCTCACCCCTTGGCAGGCTTCGATCTGAGCACCCTTTTCACACAGCATGCTGTCCCAAGTTCCCAAGAATGCATGGTGGTAGCATTCTGCCTCTGGGGTTATTTCTTCAAAAGATCCAGGTGTGTTGCATCAGATCTCTGCCTCTCCTAGGTACTTGCCGTTGCCGTTGCCACTGCCTCCACCATCTCAATTCTTTCCCAAACTCTTTTCCCACACTGCATGTTGTCCAGTATTTCTGAGCATGTGCAATGGTAGAATTCCACCTTTGGGACAATTTCTTCAGAAGATCAGGGTGGGTTGGATCAGATCTCTGCCTCTCCCAAATACAAACCTCCACCACCACTGCAGCATCTGCTGCCGACACCGCCTTCCTCCAAGGTCTCCGCTGAGCTCCCTTCTTACAGATGATGTCCAGGATTCTTAAGCATGTAAGGAAGAAGCAGTCCCCCTTTGCGGGGAATTTTTCAAAAGTTCCAGGTCAGTTGGATATGTTTTGTCTGCATCTCCAGAATCCTGGCTGCCGCCGTGGCCATCTTGACCCCTCTCCAATATTTTTTCTTTTCTTTTTTTTCTTTTTTTCTTTTCTTTCTCTCTCTCTCTCTCTCTCTCTCTCTCTCTCTCTCTCTCTCTCTCTTGAATAAGAGAAGACCGTATGTTTTGTTTGAAGAGGTGTGGGATTAGCAATGAATTTTTTCTCCCTTCCAAGAGTGGAGTCTCACAGCCTCGCCACACAGAGCAGAATCTGCTGTTCTAAGCGCATCAAGGCCCGGTGCAGCACAGCAGTGCTCAGTTCCACGTTACCCATGGCTTGGCCTTCTGCCTGGCACTGGTCCTTCCTGGGAGCGGGCCAGGCCACCTGCCCTCCAGCCCATGGCCTGGCCTTCCCGGGAGGGGGCATGGCTGCCCACCCTCAGCCTGGCTCTGGGCCTTCCCAGAAGTGGGCCAGGCTGCCCGCCCCCAGCCTGGCTCCAGACCTTTCCAGGAAATGGCCAGGCCACCCACCCCCCTTAGCTCATCTTTAAATCTCAAGGTTGTGTGTAACTTTGTGATGGTAGCACCCCACATCCAGGTAGGAAATACATTTTATTATTAAATATGGCATAAATTACTCTGGGATTTGGAGTACAAAGCAACTATTCCTTACATTTCTGGATTTCCTGAGTCAGGAATTTAGAGAGGGAATAGCAGGGATGACTTGTCTTCCCCCCATAACAGCTGGACCCTGAGTAGAGGTTTCATTCTGGATCCCTCTGAAGGCTTGTTGGCTCACATGCATGCCTGTAGATGGAAGGTGTTGGCTGGGACCCCAGGTGCTCTCCACGTGAGCTTCACCAAGTGATCTTTTTATGTGAGTGGGTATAAGCCTCTTTGTAGCATAAAGGTTGGTGTCTCATAGCAAGACCTCACGTAAGAAGCCAGTTATAAGCCTTATCCAGTCTAAGGTCTAGTCTTAGAAGTCATACTACATGTCTTCGTTTTAGTCTCTTGGTCTGAAGAGATGCAATCTTTCTGGGTTCAAGGGCAGGAAAATAGACCACAGTTCTTGCTGCGCCATTGCAGGTTTTCAGAGACATATTGGAACTGAAAAACTTGCTGTGGCCATTTTTAAAAATTATAATCTGCCACTCTATGAACATTCCTTAGGCACTTAAGTGTCAAAGTTATACATGCATGTGCCAAAAATGAAAATAAAATTAAAAGATGTAGTGGAAAATTAAAGGCTTCTCTATTTTTCCTAATCACAAGTACACACTTCTATTTAATTAATGATCACATTTCAACATTGTTAACGTTATTGTAAAACCTCCATAAAATGTTCTACTCATTTATCAACATGGGAATATAATATTATGTGGAGTTAGTGTCTCTCTCTCTCTCTCTCTCTCTCTCTCTCTCTCTCTCTCTCTGTATGTATTTTATGTGTGTGTGTGTGTGTGTGTGTGTGTGTGTGTGTGTGTACATATTTTTGTGGTACTTGGGGTTGACCCAAGGGCATTCTACCTTTGAAGCTATACCTCCAACCCTTTTTAATTTGAAACAGGGTCTCACTAAGTTGTTGAGTTTATACTTGAACCTCTATCCTTCTGTCTCAGACTTCTAAGTACTGAGATCTCAGGAATACACCATCAGGCTTGACTATGTGAATATATATATATATATATATATATATATATATATATATAACCCATATATGTGTGTGTATGTGTATGTTTTATAAACCCCTTTCTCATGTATCTATACTATAAGGTTAGAAGTCATGGTATACTCAAACTTATAGAGTTTTCCCCTGAAATATTGATGAGTCTTTTTTCTTTGACACATCAGCTTTAAGTATGGTTTTCTTAAGATAAAACATATCTGTATTTCCAACCACAGGCTAATATTTGCAAAAGGTAGAGAAGAGGCTGACTATATCCTTAAAGGGCAGAATATTCATTTAGGAGAAGACTAGTTGGTCCTCCCTGGCCAAGAGTGTTTTTTTTTTTTTTTTTTCTGTTTCATGTTTGATATCATTGAAAATTTGGTTGGAAACCAGAGATACAAAAGTTGAGATTTTTTTCTCAGTAAAAGAATAATCTTATTGTACCCCAAGACTTAATGAGTAAATAGTGAAAGAGTGTTGTATTTGTTGACTTTCTCATGTGTTATGGAATAGAAAAGGCCCTGTGTTGGAATTTTAGAGACCGTCCCTCTGTGCTGGGCCCTCCTACTGGGAAGCTTTGTGACCTTGTAAAAGTCTTTTCTTCTATCCCTCAGTTTCCTTACTTATGACACAGACTATTAAATTTAAAAGTTACTTCTTTTTTTGTGTGTGTGGTACTGGGGTTCCTGGAAGCCCTTCCACCTCCAGGGCTATACTCCCAGACCTATTTTTTACATTTTTATTTGGAAACAGGGTCTCCTAAGCCAGCGCGCATGGCTGGCTTCGAACCTGCGCGATCCTCCTGTCTCTGCCTCCCAAGCGTGGGGATTACAAGCGTGCGCCACCATGCTCCACTTAAAAGTTACTTCTTAAAGTTTGGTTCATGAAACACCAGTGTCCACATCATGTGGACACATTAGAATCTTGGACCTTTCTCCATTCCTACTACATCAAATTCTGCAGTTTAACAAAATCCTTATTAGGATTTTGATATGCTGATGTTTGGAAAACACTAAAAAATTTCAAAGGTCCCTTTGTATTCTAACTTTTTAGAACTAAAATTACTTAAAGAAACTAGTTGGGTGCATTGGTGCATGATAGTGATCCCTGTACTTGGAGGGCTGACACATGGGTATCATAGTTTTAAGGCCACCTTTAGCTATTTACACTCTCTAAGTCTCACTGACTCTAACTTAATGAAAAATTTCCTGTTTCACAATATAAAAAAGGCTGGGATCAATCCCCAATACCAAAAATAAATAAGTAAATATAAATAAATAAATAAATAAATAAATAAATAAATAAATAAATAAATTTAAGGAAAGAAAATCCGGCAACAACTATATTAATATTTTATTATCTTTGAGAAAAAAAAGAAGTGCAACCAATATTTTTAATCTAGACAAGAATGTTCTTTACCAGGACGTGAAAAAAATTTTTTTTTTGTGTGTGGTATTGGGAATTGAACCCTCTTGAGAGAGGGGTATTCTCTCTCTGAGCTATACTCCCAGCCCTATTTTATTTATTTTTTATTTTGAACAGCATTTTTCTAATGTGCCTCATGCTGACCTCAAACCTGGATCTTCATGTGTCAGTCATGTGATTATAGTGGATATGTGCCACCATACCCAGATTTAAAAAAAAAAAAAATTTTTTTTTTTTGCTTGCTGAAAAATCAGAGAAGTAAAAGTGCCAAGGAATATCTGGGTGCACACTTTATTTAGTGATCTTGTGGCCCTGCTATATGTTCCAGAAACATCCTTTTCTACTTTCCTGGCTCTTTTCATTAATCAGCCTCTTACGGTAACTTTCAGGAATTTTATTAGAAACAAGCTAAGAAAAGTAAGATGACCTACCAAAGGACATGCTGCAAAGTAGTACTGAAAATGCCAGTCACAGTGGGAGACAGTGTTATCACAGAAAGAGCTTCCAGTACATGAGCTTGCAGTTAAATAAAGCCTAGTATAGGAAGTGGCGCTCTGGGTCAATTAACACGTGGTAATAAGTAAGGGAAAGTGAGTTACTCTATTTCCTTTATGAAAACATTTCTTCCTCTGTCATTGAGCTCAATGCTTAGACATAATAGGGTCCCATCACTGCTTAATTAATTAAGTAATTAAAGTACTGAGGACTGAACTTGGGGCATTCTATTTTTAGTTATACTCAAAGCCCTATTTTAGTTTCTATTTTGAAACAAAGCCTCACTAAGTTGCTGAGGATGGCCATGAGCCTGGAATCCTCCTGTCTCAGCCTCCTGGGATTAGAAACACGTGCCACTGCCCCAGGCCAAATTTATTTCTAATATTTCCAAAACTGTTTATTGGATACTTAGTAGTTGCCAGGGTTGTGCTGTAGAGAGGAAAATAGATTTGTTCTGTTACATGTATTATACAGTTCACATATTTGAAAGACGTCGATTCAGATGTGGAGTGACTGGAGCGCTCGTATACTCAGGGAAGTTTAAGACGCAGTGTCCACTTTGCAAAAGGCCTTGGAAGCCGGGCGTGGTGGGCACGCTTGTGATCCCAGCATTTGGGAGACTAGGACCAGAGGATCTCAGTTTGCAGAGAGCCTCAGCTACTTAGGCCCTCTGCAACTCAGTGAGACCCTGTTTCAAAATAAAGAATAAAAAATTGGGCAGGGGGAGTAGTTCGGAGATCAAATACCTCTGGGTTCCATCTCCAGACCAGCAAAAAAAAAAAAAAAAAAAAAAAAGCTTTGGTAGTTTCCCATAAGGAAAAGCATATATCTACATTGGGACCAAAAAATTAAGCCCCTAATTATTTACTCGTGAGAAATGAAAATATAGTTCTACAAAGAGATTTAAAGAAGAATATTCATTCAATAGCAGCTTTATCAATAGCTCAAAAGGTTTACTAACCAAGCCAAATGTTTATGAACAGGACAATAGGTAAATATTCATATGATATAATATCTCTTGGGTACATGAAGCTTACAGATGACTGAAAACATAGAACAATATGGACAATCTCAAAAAAATATGTATAAATATACATATATATGTTTATACATATATTGTTACATATATGTACATATGTGTATATATATATCTATCTCTATCATCTATCTCTATCTATCATTTATTTATCTATCATCTATCTATATATCATGTTGAGAAAACCAGCAAAAGACAAAAACACTATATGACTTGCATTTTTGGGAACCAGAGCCACGGTTTCAACTGAATGGAAATTAGGCATGATGAAATGTTTTAGGGTAAAGGGAATGTTCTCAGTCTTGACTGTAGTGTTACTTGTAGTGCTATATATATTTTCCAATCTCATACTATTCTACATTGAAGATCTGTGTCCTTAAGTTTATGTAAATTTTACTTTAGATAAACTGACAAATTTATATCCTTCCTTGGAGATTTATTAGCTCTTGCACTTCACAGTATAATTTATCATCCTGTATCTCAGCATCTTTACCTCTTTCATGGATTATTACAGTAGGTAAAAAGAGAAATGGACCCTAAATGTTTAGTTATTCCTGGCACATTATAGGCACTAAAAGAATGCATCATATTAATAGTATACATTCCAGTTAAGACAATATTTACTATAATCAAATAAGAATCTTGGTTATTTTTGCACATTCTCCTCTGGTTACTCTGTTTTTATGGTTGCTTTAGTAGATCTTCTAGCTTGAATTTATGAAGTAAATAATTGATAAATTCATAAGAATTGCTTGTTCTGGCTACAAAGTTCTGAAAGGATCATAATAACAAATCCCTTACTTCTTTTCATCTTTCTATATTGTTTCTCAGGCCTCTTTGTATTTTAGAATCAATCACCCAATGAGATTATTTTTTAAACCACACTGATGTTTATTTAGTTCTCACCCTAGGGATACACAGAAGATATAAACTGATCCAGAATGAAGCCCACACATTGGTATTTTTAAGAAGCTGTTCAGGCATTTGAATCTGGAGCCAGAGTTGAAAATCCCTGCATTACTGATCTTTAAAGACCTTTCCAGCTCAAATGGCAGTATATGAGCTGAAAATACCCAACTGAAGTGTTTTCTTAAGCTTCATTTTTTATTTTTTTTTGCTGTTGCTATAAGATCGGTGTTGTTGAATTACTCTGTGCTTTGAGGACAGAGTTTTCAATTGGATGCCAATGCTGCACTTTCCCTTGCGTCATACCCTGTACTTTTTACATGGTTGTCTCATCTGCCTTGGCCTTGAAATCATTAAACTTTCTTATTTGTGGTCCTTGGTTCTAAATATGTTCAATTCAGCAGCACCTATAAAGAAAAGCTTGTTTTGTTTTTCTTTCATCCATTGTGATTTTATTGTCTTCTCCGATGAATGGAAGCTGTGATCTTATTCATCTGGAAATACCAACAGAACTGTAAAACTGGATTTTGAAAACAATCCCTCATCCTGCCTCGCCCAGTTGCAGCAACTTAGCTAGAAAATTTCTCCACATTGCTATTGTATCTTCTGCGGCATCAGCAAAGCAAAAGAAATCTGATATGAAACCTTCTGAAAATGCAGAGATTTACTTTTTTAAAAAAAATCTGGAAATTGAAGAACAGATAAAATAGCTTCTCTCTTTTCTTTCTAGATATAATAAAGTATTCATCTGGGGTGGGGTTCATAAGGTCACTAACTGCATTACAAATAACTCCATCAGGTGTGCTGATTCTTATAAGGATGATAGGTTAGTGGAATTCATAAAGAGAGAAAAGGAGGAGATATTAAGACTGCTCCTGAAGCCCCTTTCAGTTCAAAAGAGCCGAGCTAATGCTCCCAACTGGTGATGAATGTTTTGGTACTGTCCAATCTTCTGAATGGCTGAAAGCGTAATCTATAGATCAGCAACTCACAAGGCTGTAAGGATGGGAATATTTTTGTTCCTACATAGGGAAATATAGAATTGGCAAATTTTGAGGTGGATAATATCTCATCCTAACAACCTGTTCCATTTAGTCACATGACACATTCTCCCCCCTCCTTAATTTTGATAAAACTTCTATGGCTCATTAGAAAGAAAATCTAATGCCTCTTTCTAGTCCAAGTTACTTCTTGCAGTTAGCAAAAAAGCGTAGGAAATATTTCGCATCAGTGCCTAATAAATCTGAAAAGATAACAGAAAATATTTGAGTCCAAGTTAGTTAAATGCATGATGTTTAAAATTCCTTTTAGCCACCTGACATTAAGCATGTTGTAGTGAGATTCATAAATGTGCTTGCTCATGAATAGCTCTGGTATTCGTGGTACTCACTACTTTATTGGCATCGCTTTGGGACAGGGTTTAGAACGTTCAACGAGCCATTGAATTCTAGTCTTCCAAACCACATAAAAACTCTAAACTCCCTTAAACATGGCAAGACTCTCAACTATTAGGTGAAGCATGCAAAATTATCTCTGAGATCTGTTTGTTAGAGTAAATATCCTTAGGGTGCTCAGTCACTGACCTCATATAGTAGTATTGTGCCAGTGGTCCTCCTAGTCCTTCTAGTTGAATGAGCTCTATTTTCTTCAAAGATCTCTTAATGTATTTTTATGGAACTCAAGACTTTTTTATTGTGTGATCTGAGAGGCAGAAGTAGAGAGAGATTTCCATCTATTTGTCTCTGGATGTTATTCTTTACTGCCCCCTTAAATCTTTTCTGAAGCAGGATGGGAAATAAATAAAATCCTGTTGTTCTTTTTAATGCAGGCTTAGATTACATTGCATTAGCTTTTTTCTTTTCTTTTCTTTTTTTTTTTTTGGCAGCCTCATTTTTCCTGTTCAGTGAACTCAATCTCCATGGCTGGTTAATTCTGTCACTCGAATATGTGATTCAAATGAAGCCAAGTTGCATGCCAAGACATTCCATGGTCTCCATCCACAGCCCTCTTCCCTGTCATTCACCAACCCATTAGACCCTTGCTCATGGGAGACACTGAGAAATGCTTTGTCCATATTTTGTCCCCCAAAGGGCAAACTCGAGGTCATGGGAAAAATAATGTGTGTTACTACTTGGGGTGATAAGTCCGGACCTTTTCAGGATGCAAGAGGTATCCTTGAATATGTTCTTTAACAGGGCTGCTGGAAGCTGTGGCAAAGATTAAATGGACATAGAGTACTCTCCTAATCCATTATCAGTGTCCAGTATTAAGCCTCATCTTCTTTGAGGAAGGTGAGTGCTTCATTATGTGATCGATCCAGTAGAATCACCAAATCTACTGAGCTCTGTTTAAGTGTTGGGATTTCCACTGAACCTGTCCTCACCATTGAATTTTTCTGAGTGTGGAAAATCACTTTCTCTGCTCTTATGTAACTTTGGGCACATCATTTCAATCTCCACCGTAGTATAAGCACAAAGAGGGCTTTCTTGTTGCTCGTGTTCTGTTATTTTTAGTAATAGATGTGAGCATGGGTGGGATTTAAAAAGTAAAGTGTACAGATGGGGGACCACATTTCAACTTAGAGAATAGTGACCTAGAATCCCAGGATGTCAGGCTGCTTGTGCCCTCCGGGGTCATGCAGAGACATCACCCCCATGGGTCCCAAATTCAAAACAGCGTTACCGAGCAAGTGAAATTGCTTTTGATTCCTTCAGTTCTCATCTGTCTTTTGTGGATGAGGTCACACATGTGGTTCAAGGTTGCTCATCTTTTTGATTCCAAGTCAGTGTCCCCAAGACACATGACACTCACTTTCTCCACCTGGGGTGTCCTTTGGAGCTGCCCTCATCAAGCCCAGATAGAGTCAAAAGCATGTCTCTATGTCATATCATGAAGAGTCACTACCAGTTTATGTTTGTCTTGGGGATACAACCTCCTCATTCTATTCTAGACTGTCTGGGTTCAAACTACAGCTATATATGCCACTTTCCCCACCTAAGATTTCATTTCACCATGTGTGAGCTTCCACATTTATAAAATGAGAAGAGTAATATTGACTACTCCAGGGTTGTCGGGTTTAAATGAGATAATGTGAAGATGTTAGAACAATTTTTGCATCTGCTTGGCTCCAACTAAATAGCAGTTCTCCGGTTCTCTCAGTCTCTCTTTTTATTTTTCTGTATCCCCTTCAGATATTCAATCAGAGCTTATTTGATCAAAACGCAAAGCTGGATATGAGTCTTCAGTGTGATGGACTCTAGTTACAGACGTTCAACTGTGTCTTTGTATGTTTATGTCCTGGTTGATTCATAGGTGCAATTGGGGGGAATAGATTTAGAAGGATTGTTATTTATATTTTTCTTTCTTTCTCCCTTCAGTTAGCATTTGAATAGGGCCATTTGGTAAACACGTCACTAAAATATCCTTTCCAAAATGGGCACCAATCTGGATAATGAGAGTCCTCAGCTATTAACCTGAATTTCTTTCCTCTTCAGTTCTATTTACAGAAGTACAGAAAAATTGTCCGTTGCTTGAGGAAGCCAGAGTTGGTCACGCTGACCTTTCTGCTGGCATTTGGTTAGTTCTTGTTGTCTTCCTGATTCATTCTCTCGCGGTCTCACAGCCTCTGTCCCTTTTTCTGTCTTGTTTCTGACAGCTTTGCTGAGGTGTAGCTGCTGCTCATCAATGACAGGAAATATACAAAGGAGAACGTATGAGAGTTTCTGTGTGTGTAGTTTTGGGGAGAATGTGTGGGGTGTGTGTGTGTGCGTGTGTGTGTGTGTGCGTGTGTGTGTGTGTACACCTGAGTTGTACATCACGCCTTGAGGAAGATGAGGTTGTATGCATATGGAGTTTCTGAGAGGGAGAATGTGTAAATTCATGTGCCTGCATCTGTATGTTTGGACACCTAGACCTAGAGCGTTTAAAGAACAGCCACTTGGGTTGATTATTTTTAAAAATTCATCCTTCTAGGAATGACCTTGTGTTTTCTTTCTACTCCCTCTGAACTACTTTTTCTTCCTGATTCACACCAGTTTCACTCTTTCATACTGTCACCAACCTCAACAATCTATACCTTATTAACTGTCTCTTAGAGCCAGAGCTTCCTGTTTGTACCTGCAGAGGGTGTCTCATGATGTCTCTGCCTACTTTCTGCGTGGTCCTATGAAAGGTACTCTGTGTTCACCAGAATGTGTATCAATTTAGGCTTTCATGGATAAAACACACCGGGAACCTTGACTTCCAACTCGTTTTTTTCTCTTTTGCAAAATATTCACTTTCCAGTAGCTTCAGTAAGGCAGAAAAGGTATTATAATTATAGCTCCTAACATAGCAAGAATTTTGGTGTCTGTATGTTATAGGGTCAGGGTTAGCCCCTAGGGTTTTTATTACCAAGTCACTTCTCTAGAGTTTTAGAGAGGAGGGAGGGAGTTTGTGGTCAGATACATGTTTACCAATAAAATACCTGGAGACTATTCTTTATAGCTTTTTGCTAACCCCATGACTGTTGAATCCTTATCCAATTTGGGCCTCAGTACAGACTTGCTGTTTGAGTATTATTATAGGGCTTGAGTGAATTGTGTATCCTTTCATTTTGGACTGGCATTCCCAATGGAATCCACTTCTGGTAAAAGAGTCTTAGTACTTATGTTGACAACTGCTCTAGCAAAATTAATTGGGATATTAATAATCATGTCAGATCATGCACAAAATGTGTCTGTATCACTAAATATTTATGTTTTATATACCCTTTATGTTCTGTTTAAAGTTCTAGTAATTAAGTCTCCCCGAGCTCAGTTGGAGAAATAACAACTGAGCTTATTAATGACACCAATTATGAATATGGAATTTTATAAGGTACCATTTACATTATGTAAATAGGGGAATTAATTACAAACTTGAAGAGAGAGTAGGTTCTGGCCTGTCCATTAACTCTGAGCCCACAGCTTTAGCATTGGAAAAAGTTTCCTTTCTTTTAGCAATGACACTGACCTACCAGTTATCTGTGGAAGGAGGACTATACCTTAAATCTAGAAGATTTGGTTCTAAGTATGATTGCTTCACATCTGACTCACAGGGGAGCTTCAGCAGAAAGCTAGTGTCGTATATGTGCAAATCCCTTTGCATTTCACAAATGGTTTTCTGCACATGCTTTCATTTGAGCCTTATAACCACATGAGATGATCAGATTATACACTGAGGAATAAAATTACATGAACAAGTAGAAGACCTTAAATATGTTGCTTTAGCTTACAAATACTGCCCCCTGAAGTAGGAACTGATCAATACCTATTAGGTCACAGAAGCAGGCCCCAGGCACAAGATGTGAAATTCAAGCATGTTCCCACTCTATGGGTGGGAAACAGATGACCAACACTAGCTAGCACCTTCAGATCTTCAGCTGGGAATTATATTTAGAAATGAGAGCCAAGCTTTCCTTGTATTTGAAAACTTGGGTTGCCTTGAATAAGTTTTTTCTAAAAATTGATTTGATATAAGGCAGTTTTAGAGCATGTTTTGTATTAATAAACAGAATATCAATAAAGTCACAGAACTAGGAGATAGGACAGAGTGCAGAACAGCTTGGGTTTCCTAACCACTTATCTGCAGTTTCTTCTACAGTTCTGCAGCTTCCTCCCATTTTCCCAGGCCTCAGCCTCTATTTCGGACCCATCGATCCTGTCATGGGGTTGGCACCCACTTCAGGGTTCTCAGATCTCAGCTTCTGGGATGAGAGCCTTCTGCTTGGCTTCCAGCATGTACAGCTGTACTCTATCAGGATGCTTCTAAATTCATTAAAATTCTACAAGGAGGAGACACAGCCAGCTGCCACTCTCCTGGCCCATCATCTTCCCCGATGTCAGTTACACCTCATTGCATTTGGCAACGCTCTTGACGTGAGTGACATTAGCCAGAGCACAAATCAGGTACCGTCTGCTGAGGAGTAGGGGGAAAATCACTAATACATTTATAAAAGGGAAAACAACCTCAGGGTGACATCTAAGTTGTCTTTTTGATAGTCTCTGTTTCTAGGTCTGTGTTTAGTATGGAAGACTCTATTTTTTTTAGTGTTCCCATTTACCTGTTCTAAAGCTGCTCCTAAACTTTATTGGAGAGAAGAATCATAACAATGAATGGATATAGTAGACCAGGAGTTATAACTAGGGGAAACAAGTGGACCAGTCAGTCCAAGATGATCCCAAGTTGTAATTGTCCTAGTCTACTTTTTTTTTTAAGTAAAACTTGTTTTCTTTCAAACATGTCCTGATTTAGTGGATATATAATTTGACCACATGGGTGATGGTCTCAATTTGATGAATCATCATCCATCAATGATACTGAGCATCTACCACCCAACATCAAAGGTGTGAGGTGTGTAGATGTGTACCTCTAAGCGTTTCATGGTTTCTGCCATTAATGAGCTTTAGCTTTGTGATTGCAATAACAGAAAAACAACTGTAACTCCTAGTATTGTATTAATAAACAGAATGTCAATAAAGTCACAGAACTAGTAGATAGGACAGAGTGCAGAAGCAGCTGCTTTAACAGTGGGACCAGGAGAGGGTCAGCCACTTGCTTACTGTTCTTGTGGCAGGCAGCATATGAATTGATCTTGAGGACAGAACATCTGGAGTCAGTCAGTTTAGGTTTACACCCCAACGCTGTACTGTGACTGTGAGAGGGAGAGTTCATCTTCTCATGCTGCTGGTTTCCGAGTGTCTTTCTTCTTGTTGGTGTATTATGAGGAGTAAGTGTTACCACACATGGAAGGTGGGTCACAGAGTGCTTCATGGAAACTTAAGAATGCAGTCAATGAGAAGAACTAGGGAATGATTAGCAGCAACAATATTGAAACTCTGCTGTCAACCCCCGTCTCTGTCATTCAAAGGCTGTGACATATAAGACAGGGTTAATGATAGAATCACAGTGCTGAAAGGGCCTGTGCTACTACCAAGCTCAAATTCCCTACCACTCAGAAGATGGGAGATGGTTAGGAGGTAAACACCATTCCTCGGAATCATTCATCACATTTCTTCTCGACATTTTCAAATAGAGTTGTGACAGCAAGGCAAACTGTGTGCCGTGGGCTTAGGAGAACAGATGGTGTCAAAGAAATCTAGCATGTGATGCAAAAACATGGTATGTTCCCATCCAGCACACAGAGGGGCAAAAACAGTGTGTGCTGAACAGCCCCTCCCTCCAGTGGTGGGGCGGGCAGGAGAAAGAAGAGAGGTGCCAGGAGCGAAATCCATAACAGACAGGTCTAGATTGCTGCTTCTCTAGAAAATACTTATCAATTTATTTTTCTCTGGACCTAAAAAGATGCTAAATTGGATTCAATGCTATCTGAGCATATGTTCCTTATAAGTGTACTGGGAATTACTTTTTTAATTATTTACTTTCCAATATACTTTTATTAGTGCATAGTGATTATATATCATGTTGAAGTTCAGAGTGATAAAAACATAGGCGCACCCAGCATTTGAGTTGATTGGAAAGTTTGAAACATCTTGGGGTTTGGCCAAAGAACATGGACTTCTCGAACAAGAGATATAAAGTAAAATATTTACTTATTCAAATTACTAATATCTATCAAAATCATTGAAATTAGTCGCTAACATTTATTGAGGCCTATGTAGCAAGTCAAATACTTCTAAATGTTCTAAAATACTTAGAAGTATTAATGTATAAGTATCTAAAGCCATATTCTTCTTAAATTTTTTTTTCCAGTACTGGGGATAGAACCCAGGAGCATTCTATCTCCAAGGTATACCTCCAGCCCTGTTTTTTTTTTTTTAATTCTTTATTTTGAAACAGGGTCTCACTGAGATGCAAAGGGCCTCACTAAGTAGCCAAGGCTGGCTGCAAAACAGGATCCTCCTGTGTCAGCCTCCCAAATTCTGGGGTTACAAGTATGTCTCACCATGCCTGGCTACCACACTCTTGATGTAGGTGTTATGATATTTCCCATTTTGCCTGTGAGAAAACTGTTTCAAAGAGGCATAAGGGTCACACTAAAAGGGGGGGACTTTAACCCCTGATTTTTTTGTGTGTGTGCGGGGGTCTGGGAATATAACCCAGGGGCATTTGACCCCTGAGCTACACCCCCTGTCCTAGTTTTTATTCTTTATTTTGAAACAGGGTCTTATTAACTTATGGAAGGTCTCACTAAGTAGCTGAGGCATTCTATGAAATTTTATGTTCTTTAGAATTATGCTATTTCCTCTGGTTTATTGGCCATAGAAGTAAGAAATAATTTAATTATGTATACAAAATGTCTTTGATGATCATTGTGTTCAAGAATGGAAGAATGTTGAGTGGAAGAAGAGAACTTAAAATATGCAAGAAAAGCCTTTCTAGTTTGGTGGAACTTTCCTTCTGTTCCCAGTATGAACAACAAGGAACTTTCCAGTTGAGTGTCGGGTCTTGTTCTACTAGAAATATCTTCATTTTTTTTCCTGGAAAGTATTATGAGATTTTAGCCATGTTAAAATGCTAGAGAGTTTGAACAGATTCTGAACCTAATATGGCTATCATATTAGTCTACATGATAAAGAGAAAGTAAGATTTTGAACATAAGTTACTTTGGTTATTAGATTATACTGGTTCTTTATGTGTGTTTCTCTTCATTTTTTAATTTTATATATATTTATGGTATAGCTTCTATATGGTGGGCTCTTTACAGACCTATGGACAAAACAAAATGAGGAAAACAGACACAATGCCTATTTTCATTAAGATTATTATAATGTTATTTTTCTGGGGAAAAAGGATTGACAGATCTTGTCAGGTTTGATAGTGGGATGTAGTAATTGTAGTTTTTTTTTTTGGTGGTGGTACTGGAGTTCCTGGAAGCCCTTCTACCTCCGGGCTATACTCCCAGACCTATTTTATTTTTGGAAACAGGGTCTCTTAAGCCAGCGTGGCTGGTTTGGAACCTACGCGATCCTCCTGTTTCCACCTCCTAAGCCTGGGAATCACAAGAGTGGGCCACCACACCTGGCTAGTGATTGCATTTTAATGCTCTCCTTTCTTGAAACTGTAGTTTTTTGCATTTATTTCTAAATACATTAATGGGCTGACTTATCATAAAGCCACAGAGACATCAGTAGTGCCAAGTTTAATAGCTGATTATTGCCTTGATACACAAAGATAAGAGGGCTATAGATTGACTAAATGACCCAGAATAAGTTGACACATTTCTCCAAGCTTATTTACTAATTTAGAAAAATGACCCTGCACCCTCCCATGTCTGCAGCCAAGCCACAAATATCAATTTATTTTCCTCGTGAAGATCCATCTGCCTCAGAGTTGCACAGTATGTGGAGCCAGAATAACTTTGAAGAAAAGGCTATCTCCTTTCCCCTGACTACCCTCAGGCGAGTCACCTGAATTTCTTTTAAATAGACATGCCATTTTATATTTTCCCTGCCTCCATGATGGCTTATATCTGGGTCCAATGAGATGGGTATGAAACTTCTCTATGGATTGAAGGATTTCTAATTGAATATTTCTTATACCTGAGTTTCTTCCTGATGGACAGGCAATTACTTCCGACTGCACAGTTGTATACTTTGCAATATTAGAGTGTGTGTGTGTGTGTGTGTGTGTGTGTGTGTGTGCATGCACGCATGTATGTGTGCACACAAAAGGGTAAAAAGGCAGCAATATGAATTATTCTCTAAATTCTGATTCCACTCCCCTGCCACAGAATGCATTTTCTCATATAATTTCAGATGGGTAACCAAATGGAAATGCATGTAGCATCATTGAACAACACAGGCATTATCCATGCAAGAAAATGAGTGAGTGCTCAAACTCCTATCCCTCCTGACAGTTTTCAGGAGGGCTGCACATAGCTCTTGGCACCAAGTCCCCAAGCCAGCCCTCAGATTACAGCATGAGCTGAGCAGGGAGTTGTTCCCTTGTCAACAATGAGCATTAGTACAGCAGTTGGACTGGAAGGAAAAGCCTTTGTCTATTAGGAAGCTTGCAGAGCTTGGTTGCTAGGCAACCCAGTCTAGAGGCAGCAACCAGTGTGTACCAGGAGGGAATCCAGGGGGGTGGGCCTGGAAAACAGAGAGAGGCAATTCTTCTTTCAGAATCAGCTGAGGCTGAAGAGAAAAGAAGCCAGTCACACTGTCTGCCACCCAGGTAAAAAGTGGTGCCTACATGGAATTCAGTTGTGCATTTTAACATCAGAGAGCTAGATGCCAACGCTGACAGAAACCATATTGCCATCCAGAAAGCTATGTGACCTCCAGTAGAAGTCTTTCTCTAGGCTCAGTTTCTCTTACAGTAACAAAAACTAAAGAACCAGGCCCAGAACTCTCTCCCAACACTTGCCACCTTAAAGCAGAGGGTCACCGAGTCTCATCCCATGTACTGTACTTTCATAAAAGGATAGAAGAAAAGGCTATAGTGCTAAAAACACTGTGGCTCTGTAAACCTAATTTTCCAAATAAAATGATTAGTTGCCAGTTCTAAACACTTTCAAATATTTACACAGGTCAACATCTATCAAATTAGAATTATAAAGGAAGTCATCTTTTGTATGGCCAAGCTTCTTATGTTCATATCCAAAGATGTTTCTCACTATCCTGACAGAAACTCCAAAAGACAAAAACTAGATGCATCTGGGAGTCCAAGGCATGGACTAATCCTCAGGCCACTGGGAGGGCTGAAATATCAGGTAAATATTCATTAATTCACAACTAAACCTGTCAGTTAATTTGAATTCAAGGGACCGAGACACCTCTCATTGTAGTTTGCTGTGAACAGATAATCAAGGTTGAATATTGGATGGAGATTAGGCTGGGCAGGTCTGTGAGGGTTTCAGTCATCACAAGGAGAAGGCAACAGACTGTAAGCATTGTATATAAGAAGAAATTTAAAGTAGGGCTTCTTCACTTGGTTTAGCTGTCAACCTTGGACATGTCACCTAAATTATTTGGGAAACAGATTACTCATACGTATATGGGAACAATAATAATACTTAGTGGTACAAGATGCTTTGGTTTCTAAGTGAACTAAAGCATAAGAAACACCAAGAATGGGGTTCAGTATACTTGTAACATTGAAAGAGGCTAGTGAGCTAGTCACTCTGCGTGCCAGCATCACAAAATAAAATGACAATATGGCAAAATGCACACAACAAAAGAAATGGAAACAACCAAAACACTCATCTCAGGATGTTGGCATGGAAAGTACTCAGGTAGGAGTTTGGGAGGCCAAACTTCTTGGAGGTTCAGGGCCACCACCTGAGTCCAGATGCAGTGTGAGTCATGGATTACAATCAGTGATCGTAGCTCGAGTTGCCCCCAAAGAGCATGGTACTGTTAAAAGTACAAGCCCCAGTGTGCCCATGCTCTTCCAGCACTGATGGACATTGAACTGTTTTCTCACGTTTCAGTGGCCAAGCCCAGCTACATCAGCGAGTCAGTCTGGAAGAGTACTGTAGGCAAAGATGAATATTGAAAAATAACGCCTTCTAGAAGTAGGGCTACTGGAACTGACATGAAGGCTATGAGAAGACCAGAGAGAAGATGGTTTCATGCAAGAAAATAATAAGTATGAAGGTGTTGAGGTGAGGAAAATCTTAAGTATTTTGGGGTCTGAGATTGGTCCCCCTAGAACTTGAACTTTGTGAATAAGAGGAAGGAGCGGTTAGAGGATGTGATCAGGGATGCTAGAGACAAGATCATATACAAGGTCTTGTAGGCTAGAGCAAGATTTGGAGTTTTATTCTACATGCATTGAAACTCAACTAACCTGTTGAATAAAGACAGAGATGACATGATTTGCATGACAGAAACAAAAGTTAAACTTTTTTGTGAAGAAAAGATGTCAAGAAAATTGGCCCAGTCTTTTCAGTATGTCAGAAACATAAAAAGGGACCGTGCCAGACTTTCAGATTTTAATAATAACAACCAAATGTAATGTGTTATCTTGGAATGGAGAAAAATAACTGTAAAGACATTTGAGAATAATTAAAAGATAAAAACATAATGAAATGGAAAGGTATACTTATCCACTGGAAACAAGTTACAAAATAGAAGAGGTACTCTGCCTTCACTTTGGCTTTTACAAAAAGATATAAATATAAATAATGCATACATATAAAAAGGCCCACAAAGCCACATCTTCCAAAGTAAGCCTTATTGGAGATCCCTGAGTGTAAGATCATAGTATTTTATTTTCTTAGAAGAAAGAAATGGTAAGAAGGGTGAAAATTAGAATAGGTAGAAAGCTGTGGCAGGTGAAAAATAATGGCTACCTTCAAAGGTTAAATACACTGAACTTGGTGATAAGTAGGATATGGTGAGTACTATCTTAGAAATAGATTAGGACCTACTGATAAATTAACTGTCCTAGAATAGGTAAAAAAGAACTAGAAAGACTTTTAGGTTTTAGGCTTTTGATAATTGGATGAAAGTAGGGTCATATTCTAAGATGGGAAAGATCAGGCAAGGTAAGATGGGAAAGATCAGGCAACCTTTCTTAGAGGGAGGCTCAATAGTGAACAGATACCTTGTGGATGGGTGACTTATATGGAGATGCAACCATCTGAAATTCTGAATCTTCTTAGACAAGTTTGCACTGATCTGTAGAGTTTTATTAAGGCAAAAACCTCCTCACACAGATAAAAAAAAAATTCTGGCTAAGCAGAAGCAAGAAGAATAAAGATATGACTTGAATTTTTTTCCTGGGATGCTAGATAAAATCTAAGCAATATAACACAGTATGGTCTCTAGAGTAATAACTATATTCTTAAGCCTCTACATTTTAGGAAATCAATGTCCCTACTTGAGATGGTCCACAGAAAAATAATCCAGTTACTTGCCACAGATAAGAATAAGATCACTGAAGAACAGATAAAGTAAAATTAACCATGCCCAGAAAGTATTTGGAGAAAGATTGTCAACATAAATAATTACCAACAGGAAGTTCAGATCTAATTTACAAACTCATATTATATATATATGGATTGTTTCATCATGAAAAAAGAAAAAACCTCACAATATTGTCAATTACCTAAATGATTCCTGCTGTAATTAAAACAGTATGACTCTTTTGTTAAAAGGCAGTAAGGAAAAGTTTGGTTAGATGTGAAGAAGAAATTACTAGCTAGTAGATCTAGAGTAGAAATAGGCACCTCTTTAAAAGGGTTTCCACCTTTGGAGACTATTGCCTAATTTATGATTTCATAACCAAACCTGTAAGGCAAAAGAAAAAAATTACAAAAACAAAATAACAAAAAACCAGACACTTGAAAGGCAACTCCATCCAGTGTATTTTTTTTTTAGCCTGGCCCATAACCAATCTACCCAGATGCTTCACAGCTGAATCGATCCAGATGGTTCTGTGTAACAGCCAAACTGAGCATTTCAGATGAACTACAAATTTGGATACTGGAGATCTCAGACTCTTCACTAAATAGGGAATCTGAGATGCCAATTACAGAATCTCAAGGGCTATAAGAATTAAGAGGGTAGGGGTAAAATGTCAAGTGGTGAGCAGGTGTGGATTTTAATGGAAAAACAATTCTCTAGCCTTCTACTGAATTCAAGTATTCAACATAGTTTCTTCATTAAGGTTTATAAAATTTTCAGAAAAAAAGTTTAAATCTTAACACTGAACAAGATCTCTCAAGATATGCTTTAAGTATTCTTACTTAAGAAGCATTTTTTCTATACTGCACCAATAAAAACTTTTAAAAAAGAAGCAATCTGCCAATGGAAATAAGAAATGCACACATGCGCATGTGCATGAACATGCGTGTGCGTGAGCATGCACACACACACAAACGCAAACTAAATTAAAACTGTTTGAAACATTTGTTTAAAAATATTCAGGATAATATTTTTCCAAAAATCCCATTTAGAAGCTATTTATACAAGTCATATAGGCTTGGATATATGCATGCACTAGAATTCATGGTAATTCATTTTCTTTCTATGTTTCAGATCAATACACACACACACATGCACACAGACATATATATACACACATATATACACGCACACACACACACACACACACACATATATATATATATGTGTGTGTGTGTGTGTGTGTGTGTGTGTGTGTGTGTGTATACGTATATATAATCTACCGATGATGAGATCTCACTTAATGACATTGAAAATCCTCTAGGTGCAAGTTTAAACAATGGAAGTCTAACAAATGGAGCAAATCAAATAGCAGGCTGGGGAAGTTGAGCAGAAGTGATATCAGCCGTGAGGCTCAAGATGTTTCTCTTTGGTTTCTATGGTAAGAGGTGGTTGTCAGTATTCCAGTTACCAATTGAGGAATCCCAGAGAGAGAACACAGACATTCTGTGTGATCTGTCTTCTTTGGTAGAAGCTCTGTGCCTGGTAAAGGGAAAAGCAATACTAAAGATGAAATAACTCAGGTCAAAAGAATTTGAGAGAACCATACAGAACTGGGACCCTATTCTAACTCAACTGTTATTCCTGTGACTTTGGACACAGGACTTGTCATGGTCAGATACACAATGTCTCCTGGAGAGCTCATGTGTTAGTGTTCAGAGTTGATGTATTGAAGTCATGAGCATTGTTATCTCATCAGAAGATAAATCCATAGCATTGTATTTAGTGAGCGGTAACCTTGGTAGCCGGGTATGGTGGTACTGCTGGAGAAGGTGGATGCCTGGAGGTATGTCTTTGGGTTTTAATTTTTGTCTTTAAATCCCCTTCTTTTTTTATCTTTTTTGTATATATGATGTGAAAGTAGAGCCTCACACTTTCCCTTTCTCTGTTTCCCACTGTCATGGTCTGAGCTTCACAGACCCTAGCCTCACATGGACTAGGCCCCAACACTTTCAGAAAAATGTGAGCAAATAAATCTTCCTTTTTTAAAGTTGTGTGGCCAGGATTTTTGGATTGTGGCAGTGAGAATATTGACCAAGACAACATTCCAATTCTGCTTCCATTTTCTCTTCAGCATTTAAGATTATTAAGTCAGATGCTACTACATAAAGTTTTATACAATATTTGATATCTAATAAGACTTGCTAATGTTACATTTTAGCAAAAGGCAGTATCAAAAATAAAGAAAAAATCAAAGGCAACAGATATTACTGATTTTCCTATTGTATCATAACAGTTTTTTTGAGAATACTGTATTTCCTTCAGGAAGGAGAAACTGTCAAACTGCCTTGAAAGTTATTTAGTACAAGCTAATATGTGGCTCTTTGAGTATGTGTAGCCTGCAATTACCCTGAGTCATTTCAATTATTTTTAATTTGTTTATCACTGAGCCCACTTTGATAACACACAATTGACTTAAATTTTCATGGGGCATACTCATATCACCGAATCCATGGATTCATTCTGAGCTTTGTAGCTTTTTTAATATAATAACTTTTTATTGTAGACCAACTTTGGGCTGCTAAAGCAAAGACTGCATGGCTATAGACAGCTTCTACCCTGGGGCAGAGTACAGTCTTGTCAGCTAGAACTGTTCTTATTTAACCTCAAATTACCCCAATTCTAAATTTTGCAAATTTTTTGTATGTCTACAATGTCTTATTCTGACATGGACTTAACTCAATAAAATATGTTTGCTTTAGTCCTTGTATTAACTCTATTCCACGTTAATTTTTCTTCCCTGTTAAACCAGATTTTAACAAATCACCATGCTGAAAAAAGAAGATACTGGGTATAGTGGCACACCCCTGTAATTACATACTACTTGGGGGCTGAGAAAGTAGGACCTCAGGTTCGAGGGCAGCCTCTGAAACATATCAAGGCCCTCTACAACTTAGTGAGACCATGTTTCAGAATAAAAAATAAATTAGGGAAGGGGATGTAGGTTATAGGTAAAATACCCCTGGGTTCAATCATAGCAGCAGAAATAAACACAATAGGAAAACTCTTACAAGATACTACTTGTAATATATCTCCAATAGATATAATTTACAATTTACCTAACAGCCCATTTCCTGATGACCCAGAAAAATTTAGAAAATACTAGATCCATTAAGAGAAGACAAAGAAAATTATTTTTCAGGCTGTAGCATCTTGACCATGAGTTGAGTGTTATTTCTATTCCATTGTTCTTCTCAAATGTTTTGGACTGAGAGATTAGGATACAATACTATGGGTGATGGGAGGGATCAGGGAACATTTCTAGGTAGATATGATTCTCAAAGACCACTACTGATACACAACGGATGGCCCAAGAGTCTTCCTTAGGATACTTTCAACTAGGCCAAGCTTCTCATATACTAGTTGAAGGATGAAAACTCACACCTTGCATTTTGGATTTTGGAAAATACTCTGTCATTTGAAATTCTTTCCATCCTTATGATGGTAATGATATTTTTTTTAGAACAGAATGCTTTCCTGCATGGTAGGTAGTCTGGCCACAGTGCCTAACTTAATCTTTCACTGAATTCATTCCCTTAAATACAGTATCTTTGTTGACAGTTATTAAATGCCTGGTTGCCACCAGACATCAAAGAGTTGGAGAACACACAGATGCATTTGACAATCAAAGATAACTGCTGGGTAAATAATGACTGGATAGATTTCTTTTCAGGATGAGTGGCCAGTTGCTAAGTGAATTGCAATCCCCACATCCATCCTCTTCATCAGCTTACTGGAACACTCTGGAGGCCCTCCTCTGAGACCTGAAAGTGATTGGATTTAAATTCTTACTGCTACTCAATGATCAGTTCTTTTATGTGCCAAGATGTCCTCTTCCATAGTGCTTTTGAGTTTTGTTAACCTAGCTCATGAAATTGCTTGAGAGATTCCTGGTTGTGAGAATACCTGGAAACAGGAGATTTGTGGATGGCAGGATCTTGTCCTTACCTCCACGCCAGTCTTAGTAGCATCCTTTGAAGAGTTGGGAGTGGCTACAGTTCTGGATTTCCAGACAAGTCCTCATGAAACCCTTGCTCTGTGACTGTTTATCTTCTGAGTCACAGGTGTGGCTGGAGGGCAGCTTTCACCAATCCCCACCTCCTTACCCCTTAGGGTAGACCTGTTCTATGCTTCTACGGAACTGAAGGTTGAGTCACACTAGTGACAGTGAAGCTCATGTTATATCAATTCGATCATCAATGATTAAAATTTAGTGGCAAAGAGCCAGACATGGAGCGTGGTGGCACACACTTGTAATCCCAGCATTCAGGAAGCTAAGACAGGAGGATCTTGGTTTTCAGACAGCCTCTGCTACTTAGTGAGGCCCTTTGCAAGTCAGTGAGACCCGTTTTCAAAACAAAAAATGAAAAATAAGGCTGGGGGTGTTGCTCAGAAGTAGAATGTCCTTGGGTTCCATCTTAAGTACACCACACACACACACACACACACACACACACACACACACAAATTTAATTGTGAAGCAAATATAACTGCCTGCAAAGGAGTGATGAGTAACAGAAAGTAGCAGAAGTATGTCCAGTCTTGGATGGACAGTGCTGGTGCTAATGAGGAGAATGCAAGCCCTGCCTTCCTAGTCTTCATCTTATATCTTGCTTTTATTGTTGTTTTGTTGCGCTCTGTGCTCCAGTCAGCATTCTTGCAGCTATAATCTAAAAGACCTGACCACCTAACTTAGAAAAAAGAACATTTATCTTTTTACAGTTTTGGGTTAAGTCCATATGAGTCTGGGGACTGTGGATCTTAGGGAATGGAGTGGGAGGCAGAGAGCACATGGGCTGTGCCCCTCACATCATGGAGGCTGGAAACAAGACAGCGAGCAGGGGGAAGAAGAGCCATTTATTTAATCCACGAGGATCCACCCCAGCACTCCACCTCCAGCCTCACCCTACTGGTCTGGGTTACCACCTAGATAATTCCATTTAAATAGGTTTATCCACTGCAGGGATTGCAAACTTCATGAGTCAATTGTATCAGCTCCCAATATTTTAAAAGTGGGCTCTTTAGAGGACATTTTATATCTAACTATAATGTGGGTTTTTGTTTGTTTTAAAAAACTATTCTTCCAGGTCAAATTTAAGATATTTGTGAGTGACACTGCTCTCATTTTAATTTTATGTGTGTGTGTGTGTGGGGGGGTACTGAGGATTCTACGAGCATTCTAACTCCAAGTTACAACCACATTCCTAGCTTATTTTTTAATATATTTATATTGGTACACTGTTGTCAAACATCACAATGGAATACAAGACTTGTGAGGATATATAAGCATACTTCATCCAATTAGCCTTTATCCAATCTCCATCCCACTCTCACCCCCCCTCAATCCCATGCTTGACTTAGTGATTAACTTTGATATATTTGTTTACATACATTATGTGTTTTAAAGAGATTCCATCTTCCCCCATACCATCCCTTCTGATTGGTCACTTTAATTGCTCCTCCATAAGGCCCCTTCTTCAACTAGATTTCTTCCTATTAGCCATTTCCTCCTGGTTTTTGCATATTAGGGAAAGCATCTGATTTTTTATTTTCTGTAATATTTCTCTGTGTGTGGCACATTGAAAGTTCCAATCCCACTCTTGTAGGCCTTCGCTCCTGGCTGACCATCTGGCAGACACTAATCCTGTCCTTGCTGACCCCAACACCAGCCTCACTCCATTGCAGGCTCCAATCCCAGCCTCGGAGGCCCTAGAACCGACCTTGCCTCATGGCAGGCTCCGATCCTGGCCTCCAAGGCCCCAGCACCAGCCTTGCCTCACAGCAGGCCCCATCCTGGCCTCACTGGCCCTAGCACCAGCATTGCCTCATGGCAGGCTCCGATACTGGCCTCGTTGGACCTGGCACCAGCCTCACCCCTCCACAGGCTACAATCCTGGCCTCCGAGGCCCCAGCACTGGCCTTGCCTCATGGCAGGCCCCGATCCTGGCCTCACTGGCCCCAGCACTGGCCTCACCCCTCAGCAGGCTCCAATCCCAGCCTTGGAGGCCCCAGCACCAGACTTGCTTCACGGCAGGCTCTGATCCCAGACCCACTGGCCCCGATACTGGCCTAGCTGCCTGGCAGGCTCCTATCCTGGCCTCTGAGGCCCCAGCACCAGCCTTGCCTCATGGCAGGCTTCAATCCTGGCATTGCTGGCCCCTGCACCGGCCTAGCCACCCAGCAGGCTCCTATCCTGGCCTCAGAGGTCCTGACACTGGCCTTGCTGTGTATCAGGCTCCGGTCTCTGTCATTATGAGCAGGTCGTCTATAGATGTTCCCTTTTTTCTTCCTTTCTTCCTTTTTTTTTTTTTTTTTTTGGTGGTACAGGGGTTCCTGGAAAGCCTTCTACTTCTGGGCTACACTCCCAGAGACCTATCTCTTTTCTTAAATATTTTTATTTGGAAATGGTCTCTTAAGCCAGTGAGGCTAGCCTCAGACCTCCATAATACTCCTGTCTCTGGCCCCCAAGCATGGGGACTACAAGTGTGCACCACCACGCCTGGCATTTTTTGATTTTTTTTTTTTTTTAATATGAGAGCAATACATGTCTTTTGTGAAAGCTGGGAACCCAAGTACCTAGTGGCAATGAATTTTGTCTTCCCTCCAAAGGCAGAGGTCCACAGCTTCACTTCAAAGAGCAGGCTGTGCTACTCCATGTGCACCCTGGCCTCCTGCTCTGCACAGAGGAGTGCAGTGGCCATGAGAGCTGATGACTCCCAGAACACGCAGCATGGTGGCCCATCCCAGCTATGCGGTGCTCCCTCTGAAATCCCCCAAACCCTTTTACCACTTAGCATGTTGTCCAGAATTCCTGAGCATGGGTGGCAGGAGCAGTCTACTTTTGCGGAGATTTCCTCAAAAGTTCAAGGTGGACTGGACTGGATCTGTCTGTCCCTCCAAATTCTTGTCACCATCACTGCCGCTGCTACCACTGCCATCTCGGTTTTCTCCTGAATATTTTTCCCACACAGTTTGTTTTCCAGAATTCCCATGTGTAGCAGTAGCAGTATACCTTTGAGGATATTTCTTTAAAATTATGAGGTGGATTTGATTGAATTTCTGCCTCTACCAAATACTGACCACCGCTGCCACTGCCACAGCCATCTCAGTTTTCTTCCGAGTACCTTATTCACATAGCATGTTTTCCCAAATTCCCAAGCATGTGCAGTGGTAGCATTATACCTTTGGGGTGATTTCTTCAAAAGATCAAGGTGGATTGAATCAGATCTATCTCTCTCCTGAATACTGGCCACTGCCGTTGCCGCTGTCTCCACCATCTCAATTTTCTCCCAAACACTTTTCCCATACTGCAGGTTGTCCAGAATTCCTGAGCATGCACGGCAGTAGCATTCTATCTTTGGGGCAATTTCTTCAGAAGATCAGGGTGGGTTGGATCAGATCTCTGCCTCTCCCAAATACTAGCCTCCACTGCCACTGCTGCTGCCACCACTGCCTTCCTCCTGGTTCTTTGCTGAGCTCCTTCCTTACATGATATGATGTCCAGAATTCTTAAACATGTGCGGCAGGAACAGTCCCCCTTTGTGGGGATTTTTTTCCAAAAGTTCCAGGTGAATTGGATAAGATTTGTCAGCATTTCCTGAATCCTGGCTGCTGATGCCACCTCCATCTTGGCCCCTCTTCAATACTTTTTTTTTAATAAGAGAAGACAATATGTGTGTTTTGAAGAGGTTGTGGTATCGAGAACTCAGCAGCAATAAATTTTACCTCCCTTCCAAGAGTGGAGGCCCACAGCCTCACCGCGTAGAGTAGGATCTGCTGTTCCAAGTGCAACAAGAACCCCAGAGCAGCACAGAGAAGCATGGCAGCCAGGCACACTGAGTTCCCTGGGATGTGTGGCTGGGCTTACTGTCCAGCACTGCTGGGCTCCCTCCACCATGCCTGGATCAATTTTCTTACAAGGTATGTTGTTAAGAGTCCCCAGCATGCGCGGCTGAAGTGCTCTTTTCTCTAATCCCTTCTGGGATGTTCTTCCAAAAATCACTTTTCTTGTGTGGCATGCGCCTCCTTGTCATCTTGCTTCTAATTCCGTCATTATACATTCTCTTTCCTGTATTCTAGATAGGAAGTCACAGCTGGAAATGTCTCCTTAAGTTGTCCCATTCAGATATTAAACCAAAATCTGGTGTCCAGGGCTTCTCTGAGGAACGCATGTCTTTTTTGGCAGCCTCGCTCACCACTGCAACTGAGGCCACCACCATCTTGGACCCTGTCAACATTGCTATCCTTATTTTATTATTGGTATTATTGTTGTTTTTTTTGTGGTACTGGGAATGGAATCCAGGGACATTCCGCCACCACGCTACACCCTCAGCCCTATTTTTTAATTCTTTTTATGAAACAGGATCTCACTGAGTTGCAAATGGCCTCACAAAGTAGCTGAGGCTGTCAGTGAACTGCGATTCTCCCATCTCAGCTTCCCAGATGCTGGGATTACAAGCATGCGCCATCACTCCCATCTACTGTTGCTTTAAGCAGGGTCTCATCAGGTTGCTGAGAGATTTGCTAAATTGCTGAGGCTGGTCTCAAACCTGCAACCCTCCTATCTCAGTCTCCTAAGCATTGGGATTACATGCATACACCACCATGCCTCACTGTCCCATTTTTCACTCTTATTTCATGCATGCAAAGTATTCTTGTGTTTATATGCATTTAGTTCCCAGTACAACTCAGAGTAACAGTGGTGACCAGGTATCTTATTCAAAGGAAAGAACTCAGTTCAAGGATATAAAGGAGGCCTGGGAAGGTTAGTGCTCAAACCTGAGCCTTTTAACTGCAGTCCACAGCTCTTTCATGCACTTTGCCTAATTATCTACCTCCCCTCTAATTACAGTTCTGTCTGTGTAACTAGGTCCCATCCTCCCCTCCTCATCCCATCATCTTGCACCTACATATTGATTCTAAGTTTGAGGTCTGAACAGTTAAACCCTTTAAGATCTTTTCTTCTTTCTGTGACAGTTTAGAATACGTGTCAATGTGTGTTGCCTACCAATGAGTGCCTCCACACAGGTGATGAGATATTCTAGAAATTTCAGGAATCACACTGTGGGAGCTTCTTTATTAATTATCTTTTTGTTTAGTTTTTCTGAGGTACACACTAGGAATGAGTGTTTCTGAAAGAGTAATATATGGTATGCATAGCTATCTTACGATAACAGAAAAGTAAGTTTAATTTACCTTAGCCTCCCGTCTTTAGAAACCAAGAATAGTGAATCCAGAGGGCAACTTTATAAGCCAACAGACTTTGAGATCAAATAACAGGGGCACCAGTTTTACATTGCATAACTTTGGGATACCCCCTTTCAACCACTCATAGCTCAGTTTTTTCTTTTCTTTGTTTTTCTTCTTTCTTTCTTTCTTTCTTTCTTTCTTTCTTTCTTTCTTTCTTTCTTTCTTTCTTTTTGGTGTTACTGGGGTTCCTGGAAGCCCTTCTACCACTGGGCTATGCTCCCAGACCCATTTTATACATTTTTTAAAATTTGGAAACAAGGTCTCTTAAGCCAGCATAGCTGGCTTCGAACCTGTGCAATCCTCCTGTCTCCGCCTCCCAAGCTCGGGGATTACAAGCGTGCGCCACCATGCCCGGCTCTTTTCTTTTTTTTTTTTTTTTATAAATTGGAAGGTAAAAGCAGTTAACTAACTGTTCTAAGATAAAATGAGGTGAGGTATGTAAGCCTCAGTATACAAGTAAGTCTTTAGATGCTGGTAAAAAGAAAAGCCAAGGGAGAACACACCACAGGGAGGCTTCAAGGTCAAATCTATCTGATGGCAAGATGCATCATAATGCTTTTCTTCCATCACTTTCCCCTAAGCCAAACTTGGACCATTAGCAATGGAAGCAGCATTTCATCACAGCTCATTCACAAATGATTCAGTGTGTGTTCTCTGAACCTGGTAACATCGAATTGACTGCAGATGGTATGCATGAACAATTGTGTATACTATAAGAAAGGCACAGGATACATTCACAACATGATATTTTTTTCTTAAGCTAAGTTCTCAAAGGTTTGCAAAACAAATATACAATCACTTTTTCTAATTGGTATGATTTTTCTCTTTTTAATTTAAAGCATAGTTTCTTTCCTTTTTTTTTTTTTTTTACAGAATCCTTTAGTTTGTTCAGGCTTGTTCTAGAAAGCAAGATGTTTTCTCTGGTTTGGAGTGAAAAAGTACTCTGAATCTGTAAACAAAGATCTCCCAAAATTTCAGGGGAAAGAAAGTAAAAGATATAAGGAAACCTTAGAGAAAATGTAAGCCAGGCTGTGAAGAGAACAGCTGAGAGGGAAAGTTGGTGGTGGCGCAGGGAGTTGGGGAGCACTGAGCACAGCAAAGCTCATTGTGTACAGAATAAATAGTAAGGAAAGAAATGAGATGGTGTAGCGAGGTTAAGAAATTGCCCAGATCATGGTGCGTTGGTATGTGACCTCTTCTGCTAGTGAAGAAGTAGTTAAATCCACCAGTTAAGGAATAAAGAAGTGTAAGGACATGACTCCAGGAGTGGGTAATGGCTCACTGAGAGCCATGCACATGACCATGGCTGCCTCTGTGAAGAAAGTCAATGCAGCAATGCAGTCAATGCCGGATATATGCTCAGTGGAAGCCACTCAAGGCAGGTCTTGGAGGATGCTTCTACTCTATAGCACCTCCAGGAAAACCCTGCCCTTGTCCTACAAAACCCTTCTCAGATTTCTGAGAATGGGACACAGGTGCATGCAGAGATGTGAACTCAAAATTCTCCTGCAGGAATGTGCGTCACGCCACTGCTTTCCGGCAAAGCAGACCCTCAGGCGGTACGACCATCTGGCCACTCCTTCTGAAAGGGTTATTTATTTTTTTTCAAGACATCAAGAAGCATGGCTTTTGTTGGTTCCTTTCCTGAAATTAACTTTAGCAAGTAAACACAAATGGAGTTACCTGCCTCCTGCCAGAGCTGTGGCAGCTGTCACCTGGCAGGCCAGGTGGGGTAACCCCTCCTTCTCCCAGGCACTCAGATCAGACACTAACCCACAACTGCGTCGTCTTACCAGTTGTGAGACATTTGCTAAAATATTCAATTATTCCAAGCCTCTTTTTCTTGACCTGTATCATAGGTCATTAAATGGGGGTAATATTAAGTCCTGAAGATTAGAAAATTTTACATTTTTTAAATACTCGGCACTGGTGAGTATAATTTCCATGCTCAACTTGTAGTCAACTTACCTCAAACCTGGTCATGAAAAATCCGAAGCTGGTTGTGACCTTTGAAGGCATATGATTTCATATAAGAAGGAAAAGATTATTAAATTTATTTTGAGAAACAACTTAAAACTGGACACAATGTACTTGGCATTCTGAGAGGAATAGCGAACAAAAAAAATAATGAAGTTGTTGACCTTAAAATGAGGGCAACATATATACCCCACAGGCCGAATTCTTTCCTTCTTTAACCTTTGAAGTTAGAAGACTAGATAATTCTTAAAAGCTGCATCATCACAGTTTTATCTGAAAATCCCAGAATAAGAAGAAATTGTATCAAAGATTTTGAATGTGCACTTAAAAGATTTTTAAGAGAAATCTAGTGTAATCCAAACCCAGTGATTGATTTTTCCCTATACCTACCTTCTTTTTGCTCACAGACCTTAACTGGTAGGGGACTTGCTACCTTTCAAATCTATTTATTTTTTAATCTGGATTTGGATGGATTGAACTATTTTATTTAAGTTCCATATTAAAAAAAATCTGACTCCCTGTATCTTCTGGAAATTCAATTTCTGTTGGCAGAAAGTACATAATAAATCTTCCCTTTGAAAGGCTGCCCACTTATTTGATGCGAAGAGGGTGTCACGTGCCTGCAAACATTTTCTTTGCAGTTAAATAACCTGAGGTTTTTTAACCATATTTTGTGGGACATAGTTTTAAGATAGTTCTTGCTAGGCCTGGTAGTGCAGACAGGACATCTGTAGGTTCAAAGATAGCTCTAGCAACTCAGCTACACTTTTAGCAAACTGATGTGACCCTACTTCAAAACAAAAAATAAATAAAAGCGGCTGGAGGTATAGCTTGAGGTAGAGCACCCGTGGGTTCAGTCCCTTGTAACCCACGCACATAGGTAGTTCTTCTTTTCATGCTGATTTGATAGTGCTGTGTCCTTAAAGAATGGCACACAGAAAACCCACACTGATTTTTAATCTGAATTCTACAGTATATACCCCATACAACCTCAACTGCACGACAAATAGTTCAGTCTCCTTTCCACAGCTTCCCCTGTCAAACCACATGTCCCGGATTATTTACTCCACAGGTGTACATTTGTTTATCATTATTTTTTAAAAATCATTTTGAGACAGGGTCTTGCAAAATTGCTGAGGCTGCCTTAGAATCTGTGCTCCTCCTGTCCCAGCCTCCCAAGTACTGGAATTATAGGAAAATTGAATTAAATGTTTATGTTCTTCATTCGTTTATCTCTCAGAGATACCTTTTGTGTGTGTTCACAGCAAAAGAAAGATTCTCTCTTCTATTTTTGTGTGTGTGGTACTCGGGATAGAACCCAGGGGCATTGTACCTCTGAACTCCACCCAGGCCCTATTCTTTTAGTCTTTTTATTTATTTATTTATTTATTTATTTGTTTGTTTGTTTGTTTGTTTATTTATTTATTTATTTATTTATTTTTGGTGGTACTGGGGTTCCTGGAAGCCCTTCTAACTCCGGGCTACACTCCCAGACCTACTTTTTACATTTTTGTTTGGAAACAGGGTCTCCTAAGCCAGCGCGCGCGGCTGGCTTCGAACCTGCGCGATCCTCCTGTCTCTGCCTCCCAAGCGCGGGGATGACAAGCGTGCGCCACCACGCCAGGCTAGTCTTTTTATTTTTAAAACAGGGTCTCATCGAGTTTGCCAATGGCCTTTCTAAGTTGCCGAGGCTGTCTGAGAACTGCAATCTCCCGGTCTCCAAATGCTGGGATTACAAGCATGCACCACCATGCCTGGATCAGATTCTCTCTTCTTAATAGAGACTATTTTCTACTGTGAAAGGAGTTTAGATTATATTTTATTGGACAAGATATAACCTCCCTTCACTATTATGTAAAGTAAGCACAACGTTAAGACCTACCAAACCAAATGTGATTGTTGAGAAAATTTAGGACTTAAAAAATAATGATAGCAAATGGTGACTGCTGGAGAAGCAAAGTGATCTTAGTCTAATAATACTTCCAGCCTTCACCATCATTGCCTTGACATCTCTTCTTTGACTTAGCAGTTTGAAGGGGACCCATCGGAAAGTTATCCTCAACCTTTCCAGGGTAACACAATTCTCATTTTTTGTTTCTTAAAACTTTAGGGGGATTAAAAAGAAAGTTATCAGAAAGAAAAAAAAAAACTCTTTAAATGTGGAAGAATTGAGTTCATCTACATATACCATACTTTAACTGAAGATCTTGCCTTCCAGAAATGAATACTTTTGGTGTAGATTGAGATTTAAGAGCTTGTGTCTTGGCCGGGCTTGGTGATGCACGCTTGTAATCCCGCACTTGGGAGGTGGAGACAGGAGGATCTCGCAGGTTCGAAGCCAGCCTCGCTGCCTTAAGAGACCCTGTTTCCAAATAAAAAAAAATATATAAAAAATAGGTCTGATAGTGTAGACCAGAGGTAGAAGTATTTCCAGGAACCCCAGTACCACCAAAAAAGAGGAAAATAAGAGCTTGTGTCTTGGCTGTGGAATCTACTCTGGTTAGAATCCCACAAATAATGCCTTGCTTCAGACTGCCATGCTATTTGATAATTCTGTGTGAAAAATGAGTTTTAATATACCTATAACTATGACTCATGATTCTGTGTGTTTATACATTTCAATGTAATGTTATTTTAAAAATAGTGCCTATTTTCTAATTGGCAAATAAAGATTATACATATTTATAATGTATGAGATGCTGTTTTGATATATGTACTCATTGTAAAATGGCTTATATTACCTTGCATACCATTTTTAGTAAGAATATTTAAAATCTACTATTTCAGCAATTTCCAATGTATATAATACATCATTTACTCTCTTTCTGGTGTACAGTAGATGTCATGAATTTATTCTTCTTTGTCTAAGTAGAATTTTCTACATAGGTACAGGCACTTTCTGAGAAGGACACTCATATCTTAGAAGTAAGAAAAAAAGAATCAATAAATGACATGTTATCAAATTAAAAAGCTTTTATGTTGCCAAGAAAACAACCCAGTGAAGAGACAATTAACAGGATGGGTGAAAATGTTTGCCAGCAATTATTATAATAGGGGATAAATATCCAAAGTATATAAAGAACTCTAAAAATTAGCACCCAAACTCACAAATAATGCGTAAAAAGTATATGAAAAAACGTCCAGCCTCTTTTGCCATCAGAAAAATGCAAATTAAAACGATGCCGAGATCCCATCTTATTCTAGTCAGAGTGGAAGTCATCAAGAATACAAACAAAAATAAATGAGAATGTAGGAAAATAAATATTACATACTTTTAGAGAGAATGTAAATTAGTTACAGCCGTTAGGGAAATCAGTATATACCTGGAAAGTCTAAGACTGAAACGACCATTGGATCCAGCTATACCACTTTGTGGTATGTATCTAGAAGAGTTAAAGACATCAGGGTTTAGCGCTACACACACCCAAGTCAAAGATTTCCCTGCACACCTGTGTCACTGCAGTGCTGCGCTGCTCAGTCACCAGGTATGGGGTCTGCTGGGCGTTCGTTGACAGATAAACAAAAGATACTATGTTAATCTGAACAGTTAAGCCCTGGAAAGATCAATACTGCAAATTATCACTCATCTATGGAAACTCAAACAGTTGATTTCATAGAAGAAGAGAGTAGATTACAGGTGACTAGAGGCGGAGAAGAGGAAGTAGAAGGAAGACAGATAATAAGCCTCAGATCATAGTTAAACGGGAGGAATGAGTTCGCTCTTCCACAGCCCGGTAAGGTGAATACGGTTGACAATTTGGTGTCTATTCTGTAAGAAGGAGAAGAGTTGGAGGATTCCCCACACATCCAATGATAAATGTTTAGGAAAATGCAATTTCCAGGACTTGATCATTATTCATTGTCTATATATAGTAACAAATCACCCTGTGTCCCATAAATATGTACCACCGTTATGTGTCAATTAAGAAAAAGGGAAAGAGATCTCAGCCAAGTAAAAAGAGGGAACTGTGACTTGGGTTAAACCACAGTACCCTGCGATTGGGTTTGATCATGGGTTTGTTTGATCATGGTACCCATATACTCTTTGTGTACTTTCACATTACAAGTAACATTTTAATTTCACCTCTTTTATATAATGGCTCTGTTATATCTGTGATAAATGGTGAAAAATAAAAAGACTAGTTCAGAGCCACCCATATTTATTGGAGCACAATTCACAGTATGAGCCTTGATGTTGTTTGCTAGATGAAATGAAAAAAAAATGTGCATATGTGCACAATGGAATACTATGCAGCCATAAAGAAGAATGATTTTATCATTTGCAGGGAAATTAATGAAACTGGAAACTATAACTTTCAGTGAAAATAAGTCACACTTAAGAGTATCATGTTTTCTTTCAATAGGGATGCTAGAGAAGGAAGAGTGGACATGATAAATGTAAAAGGGTGATCATTAGTACAGACAAAGGGGATCAGAAATTGAAGGGGTAAGGAAGCTAACGGGGAGAAAAATGATCAGATTATGTTTATATATATACACACACATACACACACACACACACACACACACACACAAATATGCCACAGTGAAACGCACCATTGGGTATAACTATGTACCAATAAAAAATAAAACTATACATTTACCATTCTGAACAGAGCACTAATGATCTATAAGAAAGATTTTGTGCAGGGTCTTATAAAGGATCTCATAAAGAAAGGTTTTGTGAAAGTGTAACTAGAGTGGCGTAAATAAATTGGAGGAGAAGATTCAGAAAGCAGGAGAATTGTATAAAGTCCTGCTGGGACTATCCTTTTAGATAGTGGATAAATGGAGTGGTAGCTGAACAGGAAGGTAGGAAGCAAGTTGATTTACTTTTAACATGAAAAGATAATCTCATGTTTATGATCTGATGGCAGAGACCAATGGGAGATAAAAACTTGAATTTTTTTAGAGAATACATACAATTGCTGGAGCAACTGGAGTGATGGCTTTGAGGAGATGAGAGATGGAGGTCAGTGCATGAACTGAAAAGACAGGGATTTGGAGAATGAAAGAAGACAGTGGTCTGTTGTCTTTTCCATTTTTAAAATAATTTATAAGCCGGGCATGGTGGCGCACGCTTTTAATCCCAGCACATGGAGGGCTTAGACAGGAGGATCGCACAGGTTCAAAGCCAGCCGTAGCTACGTAGTGAGGCTCTCAGCAACTTAGTGAGATCTTGTTTCCAAATAAAACCTAAAATAGGTCTAGGAGTGTAGCCCGGGAGTTAGAAATCCCCTGGGTTCCATCCCTAGTACCACAAAAAGTGTTTTATCTTATATTATTTTATTTTCCTTTATTTTTGTGGTGCTGGGGATTGAACCAAGGGACTTTCAACCACTAAACTATACCCCAGTACTATTTTATTCTTTCTTTTAAAGCAAGGTCTCATTAAGTTGCCGAGAGTCTTGCTAAGCTGCTGAGGCTGGTTTTGAACATCCTTCTGTCCCAGCTTCCCAAGTACTGGTATCACTAAGTGCCAACTTCTTATGACTTTAGGGAGATTACAGGAGTTTTAATATATATAAAATATACGGAACAGTGCCAGGCATACAGTAAAAGCTCATTCATTAGCAGTTTCTATTCTTCCGCTACTTGATAAAGGTCTCATTTTAATGTAATATATTGTTAGATTTAACTTATTCTGGAGTAGCAGGGTCTCTCTTCCCTTCGGAATTCTTTCTAGGAGAAGATTAGAGAGATTCCAAGCACTACTCTCGAGGGAGCCAGATGTGCCCTCACTCTCATTCTAGGGACATTTTTCAAGACAGTAAACATGATTTCACTTAACTGTCAGTAACGCTTTAAGGTAGATCCTATTATTGTTCACTTTGTGTAGATAAAGCATCTGAAAGTTAGAAAGGTGACAGAGCTGAGTTGCAGCAGGACTGAGAACCCAGGTAGTCTCACCTACCTCCTCCTAAGTTACTCATGATCTGTGTTTCAGTCAACATTCATACTGGGACAATGCAAAAAGCCTGACCAGACAACTTCGAGGGAGGATTTATTTGCTGACAGTTTTTTGGAGATTCAGGGTTCAGTCCATATGAAAGCTATGTCTTTGGATCTCAGGACATCTGTAGTGGCAGAGAGTAAGGGCACAAAGCTCTGCTCTCACATCAGAGGCTGGGAACAAGTGAGCAAGCAAACGGGTCCCAGGTCACAAGCATGAACTCTCAGGCCACACCAAGGACACGCCTTCTCTATCCACACCCCACTTACCTTGGTTACCACCCAGTTGATCCATTACAATGCCTTACCATCTTAATGGATAAGAGTAAAACCTTCGTGATACAATTACACAAACTCCAACAACCAATTTATGAACTCTTCAGGGCTCATTCTATATTTAAGTACAACAATATTCATCATAATTTATAGGGTTAAAATTAGCTACGCATACTGAGAGACATGTGAAATCAACCAAGTTGAGTCTGTGTCCAAGAAAGAAGAGCACAGGTTAGTACCTAAGGAAACAGAGTTGAAACTGGCTGCCAGAAAATAATATGTCCTGAAACTTTCTACAAAAAGATGGTTCTGTGCCAGAAGGAACTGCAAAATTACTGGACGTAGGTTCTATGCTAAACTTAGATCTCTTGTACGAAGGTCTGAGAAGTAATCAGTTAATCATTGGGTGACATTTAATCAGGATCCAGGCATCTAATCAATGGGCAATCCATGGTAACATTGGGGTACTGGTCTGGCTCTTTGCCAGGGCTGTCCAGTCTTAATTAGCAATTATCTCAGCTGGTGACCCTTTGCTCCTGGGAAATTTCAACCAGGAAGAGCTATTTCTAAGTTGAAATTTCACCTTTTGCCTCTATCACTTGTAATTAGGCAGTTGAGTTTGCAGTGTCTCGATGGGCTGGGTTGATGGAGGGATCTGGCATTAGACCAACAATTACTTTAATGAAAAGAGTAATAAAACTGTCCTGAAGGTGGGTATCAGATCTGAAATTTTCTTTACTTTCATCTCTTTACAAAACCTTCTCCCATTCTTTTACTTTGAAATGTGGCCTCAATTATATCCATTTTAGTCAAGAAGGATTTTTATGTCAGCTCAAAACTGAGAGTTTTCAATTGAAATTAATATTTTTTAGAATAAAGCCCTCACTCTGATTCCTGCAAGATATTATCTTTCAAAAGAGGTGTCATGTAAGGTAGGAGAAAAAGGAGTCTAGATAATCAGGAGTGAGGAGACTCCTAGAAAAAGACAAGGAACAGCTTGGAGTCCCCGTGTGACTTTCCAAGGTCAGAGACAAAGACAGACAAGGGTCTTGCAGACAGATTTGGGTACAAAATGATTTTATTTATAAAGGGGGCTCTGTGGATGGCAGGGAATTCACTAGAATGACATGATCTTACGCACCATCCAAAAATTATTTTAGTTTCTGTATAGAAGAGCAATTAGAAGAAAATGCAAGTCATGTGCTCAGAAGACTGTCTGGCTCCTGGTCTGTGAGAAACGGTAGATACGGTCATTATCATTGCTATTCTAATAAGGGCATATTCTGTAGGATGGCAGACACATCAGGGTCTTTTCATGAGAGAGGATGGGTCTTCACCACTTACTCTTCAGCATCTAGTGAGTGTGATGGGGAAATGTGCAGCTATGATGCCTTCTTCAACTCCCCTGTCAAGCATCTTCCATCTCAGGTGTGTTAAAGGTGGGACTCATGTGGAGAATGTCCCTGCGTTTAGTGCATCTTCCTGGGCACCATCATACCACCCTGTGAACTACACCAACTTCAAGCTTTAAATGCAAATTTTTAGAGAACCCATCCCTCTACCACATGGAGAAACGTAATATTTGCAGATAAGGCACTTATCAAGGATCTCATTACAACCTCACTTTTAAAAGCCATGCCACTGAGAGCAAGTTAATTTTTGTAACTCAAATATTTACTGATGCTACTAATACCAGGAAGGGGCCTTGGAGGACATGGAATGCCAGGGGAAAGAATCTTGAAATATTTCATCTCATTTGACTTTCACAACAATCTGGTGATGTGGACAAAGTTGGAAAGGAAAGTTCCGGTTCTGGGGAAATTGAAAGGTATCTCGTGTGACATGCCCTCAGACAGCCTTGAACTGTCACCCAATTTGTGAAGCACTGTCTGTCTTGTTCTGTCTTTTTTATTCCAAGTAATGGACATTTAAGAATAGATATTTAGAAGAAATAGAAAATGTATACCTGATTAGCAGAAGAAGCTTGAATTTTACTCCAGAAGCAAATCTGTTTAAAGTCTATTGTATGAATGTGGGGAATGCACTAGGGTTTAAGATGAGAAAGAACTGACCGTGTTCTGTTTTTCCACCTTTTTTTTTTTAACATCTCCTTGTCATCCACATTCTTGATGGAGATTCTAAAATGAAAGAAGAGCTAGTTGTTTGAAGAAATTCTAGGAGTGGAGTTCCTATTTCTAAAACGAAAAAAAGTTTCTTTTTTGTTTGTATTATTATCTGTTTGCCAATTAATCACAGTCATCTTATTACCAAATTCTCCAGGAAACTACTGGTCTGGTTCTTTGTCATAAATTATTTTTCTTTTTAAAATGGATGGCTATGATTTTCCATCTCTTTTCATAACTTTTCCCCTTCCTTTCACTTTGAAATATGGCCTTTTTAATTCTATCAGTTTTATTCAAGAAGAATTATTATTTCAGCTCTAAACTGAAAGTTTTCAATTTAAATTATTTTTTAGGACAAAGTCCTTATTCTGATTCCTGCAATAATATCATCCTTCAAAAAGTGGTGTCAAATGAGAAAGGAGGAAAAGGAGTCTAAGATAATCAGAGTTAGGGTAGTCCTGGAAAACAACAGGCAACTCTAGGAGTTGGTAAGGGCCCTTGAAAAAGCTTCTTTGAGGTAGAATTACACAACATAAACTTTAATTATTACAGGTGTATAGTGCACAGATTATTAAAATTCCAGAATTTTGAAGCCATCTCCAAAACTTACTTTGAGAAAATATGTATTACTTTTAAAGGTTAATTTTGTTTGTGTGCAGTTAGGTCTTAGCCCTGTTTCAATCTCCATTCAACCAGTAATTTGTGTATAGAGATTTACTGTCTCTGGAAGTAAATTTTATACATGCTTATTTATATACATATGAAACCAATAGTATCTTTTGGTGGATAAATAATAAGGCATTTTGGTTATTTTAATAGTACTACAAGGAACATTCTTGGACAAGTATTTGTGGAGACATATGCCTTCATTTTTCTTGGATATGATTCCTAGCGGTAGAATTGTTGACTCTTATGGTAAATGTCTTCAACAGCCTACGTGACTTATTTGTTTACAACAGCCATTGTGTCGGTTATATTTACAGAGTCATGGATGAAGATTCAAGTTTCTCCACATCCTTGCCAACATTTGATGTTGGCTATCAGTGCCCTTGATGATGGCCATACTAAAAAGTATGTATGACTATCTAATCGTAGCTTAATTTGCATTTCTCTAATGTTAATTGAGCATTTTCTTGTGCTTGCTAACAATTTATACATTTTCCTTAATGATATTTTTACTCTAAATTTTTTTTCATATAAAGAAGCTTTTTGCAGGATTTATTTATTTTTGGTGATGCGACTGGGGATTGAACCCAGGGGGATTCTACCTTAAAGCTATACCCCCAGCCCTTTATGTTTTTGTTTTTCAGACAGGATCTCCTTAGGTTACTGAGAAGAGCCTCAGAATTGTGATATTCCTGTCTCAACATTCCAAGTACTAGAATTATAGGTGTGTGCCATTATGCCTGGATTATCTGTAGAAGATTTAAAAATATATTCTGGATATAAGTTATTATGTTTTACATATATGCATATATAATGTAATAATTAAGGCTATTTTATTTCTAGAATTTCTTATGTATATCATGGCACATTTCAAAGAACAAAATATTTTAATTTTTGTGAAGTATAATTTATCTTTCATGTGTCTACGAGTCATTGAAGAATTTTTTCTTTTGTTTTAGATTTGTAGGTATAACATGTCGGCACATGATACATTTTTAGAGTTTTTATTGTTTGCATATACATATTTAATTATTTTAACACCATTGGCTGAAAGACTATTTTTCTATGTTGAAAATTTTGATAGTTATGGAGATGTTCATATATATGAGGGTTTATTTTTATCTGTTTGTTTATTTTATGACAGTACTATACTGTCTCCACTTTTGTAGCTTTATAGTAACTTTTAAAATTAGGTAGTATGAACCATTGAATTTACCCTTCTTTATGTATAATTGCTTTAAGCATTATAGGTCCTTTGCCTTTCAATTTACTTACTAGGGTCAATGTCAACAGATTATATTGTATTTTCTTTAAAGCTTTCAACAGATTTTGATAGGAATGCCATCAAATCTATTAACCAATTTGTGCTGAATATCCACCTTAGCAATATTCATTCTTCTAACCCATGAATAAATATAGTATGTCTCTTTGCTTTTTGTTTAGTATTTTCTTGAAAACGTTTTTCTTGACAATATTTTCTGCTTTTAGTTGTTTAATATTTTATTAAATTTGTTTTATAGTATGTTATTCTTTTGAATCTATTGGGATAGATTTGTCACAGGGACACCAAAGGAAATAAAGTCATATTACAAAATAAATATGACTTTATTTCCTTTGGCTATATACCCATCAGAGGGATAGATATATCATATGGCAGTTATATTTTTAATCTTTTTGAGGAACCTACATAGTCTTTTCCACAGTGAGTATAGTAATTTACATTCTCACCAACAGTATAGAAGAGTTCCTTTTTCTCTTATCAGCATTTACTATTTTAGTATAATAGTCATCTTAACTAATATTAAGGAGTTTTTCCAATGCACATTTTCCTAATAGCTAATGATATCAATCATTTTATGTATTTAAATTCATGGGACAATTTTAATTCCTTTTAAATTTATATGCTCTTTTCTCTTGTATCCCTGTGACAAATTCATCTCAATAGAATCAAATGAATAACATAAAACAAATACTACTTCATAAAATTTGTTTATTTATTTATTTATTTATTTATTTATTTATTTATTTATTTATTTTCCTGGAAACCCTTCTACTTCCAGGCTATACTCCCAGACCTATTCTTATACTTTTTTATTTGGCTTCGAACCTGCGGGATCCTCCTATCTCCACTTCCCAAGCGCGGGGATTACAAGCATGTGCCACCATGCCTGACTACTTGACAAAATTTAAAAAGACAAATATTATATCAGATGTACACACATCAACAGATAGACAAAGGAAGCATACCATTTCCCAAACAATAGTTTTCCAGAAACAGACCAGTTTGAAGAAAGTCTATAAAATGCTTTCAAGTGGGATGTCGTGGTGCATTCTTATAATCCCAGTATTCCGGAGGCTGAGATGGTTCGTGGACAGCCTCAGCTTCTTAGTGAGGCCCTGTGCAACTAAGGGGGACCTTGCTTCAAAATAAAAAAAATAGGGCAGAGGTTGAATGCCCTGGGTTCCACCCCCAGACCCTCAAAAAAATGCTTTCAAAATAATCTAAAATACTACACCTATAGAAATTAAGTGAGATGCAGTTGGATACAGGTTGACAATACAAGGAAATCAGAAAAACAATCCAGGTTATGAATGTGAAGATCACTTAAGAGATAGAGATTAAAAAAAAATCTTGGAGCTATAAATTTTAATTAATAGAGTAAAAATACTGTGAAGAGCATTTACAAATAACTACAGGATTTATGAGAATGGTTAATATTCTCTTTGGAGGACATTTAAGAACATTAAGAAAAGTAGAAATGCATTAAAACTCTATATCGAAAGACAAAATTTAAGGGTAATTGGCTTTTGGAAAAGTCTAGAGGCAGAAACTAAAGGAATTAAAATACTCTATTAAAATAGAGAATTTCCCAAACAAGGAAAATGAGATAAACATTCAAGTACAGGAGATATTTACAGGTAAAACAATAAGAATTAGGCCAGATTTCTTAACCAAAATTCTGAAAGCTTGGAGGCTTGCAATGAAGAAGTACTCTAAACCTGGAAAGAAAATAAATTTCAACCATGATTATGTGTACGTGTGTATCTCTAACATCTTGTACCCCATTAAGATGTATGACTACAATGCAGCAATTAAGAAAAAAAACAGAGGCAAAATAAATATATAAAAATATTGCTATATCCACAAAAGCTACATTTCAAGGTTGACACACACTCACACTCACTCACACATACACACTCACACACTCACATACACACTCACACACTCACACACACTCTCACACACACACACTCACTCAGACATACACACTCGTGCACACACTCACACACACACTCACACACTCTCACACACACTCACACACATACACACTCACACACTCACACACACACTCACACACACTTCTTTTCAAGACAACAGAAACTAAAACAACTCATGAAGACTAAGCTGGCACTAGAGAAAACACTTAAAGAAATAAACTTCAGAACCACAGAAGGAACAAATACCATCAGATGAGAAACTAAGTTAAGTAGAACTAATACTGTATCATATAGAAAATATGACTTAAAGATGACAAGAATTAAAAATCACCCCTTTATAATAATGCTGAAAACAAGACTGGTTTAACATAAAAGTCAATATATATAATCTACCACACTAATAGAACTAAGTAAAAGAATCATATGATCATCTTAGAATATGTGTATTTTGCACATAAGTAGAAAGGGAAATTGACAAATTTAGTTCTCATTCATGATAAAAGCATTGAAGAAATTAGGATAGAAGGAGCTTACATCACCATCAAAGCAATATATAATAAAGTCAAAACTAATATCATATTCAATGGGCAAAAACTGATATTTTTTAATGAAGAATAAGACAAGTATCACTCCTTTTCAATATAGTATTTGAAATTCTAGCCAGAAAAAATAAAGCAACAGAAGGTACTGAAAGTAACTAGGGGTGAATAACTAGGGGGTAAAGAACTAAAATTATCTGTTTGCAGATGACATGATGCTATACCTAGAAATATAGAAACAAAAACAGAAACCTCAACCAGAAGACTTGGAGAGTTGATCAACAGATTCACCAGAATAGTCAGATAAAAAAATCAACTTGGAAAAATAACTAGCATTTTATACCCTAATCATTAATTCATTGAAGTAAAAACCTGAAAGACAATTCTACTCAGAATAGCCAAAAACAAGCTGGATGTGGTGGCACAAGCTTGTAATCCCAGTACTTGGGAGGCTGAAACAGAAGGATCGAAGATTCAAAGCTACTGTCAGGAACTTAGTGAGGCTCCATGCAACTTATGAGGCCTTGTTTTTAATATTTTATTTTATTTTATTTTTTCCATTTTATTTTATTATTTAAATTGATGTATTATAGTCATATATCAATCACATTGGAGTACAAGACTTGAGAGGATATACAAGCACACATCATCCAATTAGCCCTCATCCAGCCCTCATCCCATTCCCTCCCCCTCCCTCGATCCCATGCTTGTTTGGTGATTAACTTTGATACATTTGTTTATGTACCTCCTGCTTCTTAAAGAGGCTCCATCCTGCCCTATTCCATACCCTCTGATTGGTCACCTTAGTTGCTTCACTATAGGGCCCGTTCTATAGCTCGACCTCTTCCTGTTGTCCCTTTCCTCCTAGTTATTGCTGATTAGGGGAAGCATCTGATTTTTATTTTCTGTGATATTTCTCTGTGCATGCCACGTTGCAAGTACTGATCCCAATCTTGACGGCCCCAGTAGTGGCCTGGCTACCCGGTGGACTGAGGCCTTGTTTTGAAATAAAGAATAAAAATGGGGCTGGGCTATAGCTTGTAGGTTGAATGCCCCAGGCTCAATCCTCAGTATCCAACCCCCAACACATAAAATGTATATCTAAAAATAAAACAAAACAAAAATACCAAACAAAGCAAGCAAACAAACAACAACAACAGAAAACCCATGGGGATGTATCTAATAAGATAAATGCCAATGTCATTTTTCAAAAAGCTGGAAAAAGAAGTTCTAAAATTCATAGAAAAAATGAAATATCCAGAGTAGCCAAAGCAGTTGACATCATGTAAATATCACAATTCCTGATTTCAAATTATACTGCGGAGTTATGGTAATAGAAGCAGCATGATATTGCACAAAAACAGATGAATTGAGCAATGGAACAGAACAGAAGATACAGAAACAAATTTTCACACTTAGAGCTAATTGACTTTTGATGAAAATGCCAAAAGCAATCTCTAGAGAAATGACAATATTTTTAACAAATGCTGTAGGGAAAAGTGAATATACATTTGTAGAAGAACGGACTTGGACCCCAACCTCTTACTCTGAACAAGAATCAAGTCAACATGGATAAAAGACCAGAGACTTAAAATTACTAGAAGAAGGCATAGGACCAGGTCTTTAATATTTAGGCACTGATAGAAACTTTAATCAGTGAGGCCCTCAAAACTCAGAGAATGAAAATGAGAATTAATAAACTGGGTGATATTAAATTAAAACACTTTTGGTCACAGCAAAGAAAACCATGACTTTAAAAACCAGAATATTCCTATAGAATAGTAAACTAAATGAATGGATTACAAAACTGGCAGATGACTGTCTGGTATAATTTAGTTGTAAATCTCTCTGGTACTGGTCTCTCTTATATTTAATGGTTTCAATCTCTTTACTTGTTAGTGGTCTGTTTAGGTGCTTGTCTTCTTGTTTCACTTTTGGTAGGTCATATGCTTCTTAAAATTTATTAATTTCTTCTACATTTTTCAACCTACTGGAATATATATTTACAAAAGTAGTCCTGGATTGAACCTAGAGGTATTCTACTCTGAGGTATATCTCCAGACATATATTTATTTTTTTCATAGTACTGGGCTTCCTGGAAACCCTTCTACCTCTGGGCTACATTCCCTGACCTATTATTTATATATTATATAAATATATAAATAGGTATATGACATATGTATATGATATATGTATGTATACGTATATGATATATGTATAAATAATATATATGATATATATGTATATATACGTATATATAATATATAATATATAAATACACACACACACATATATGTGTGTGTGTGTGTGTGTGTGTGTGTGTGTGTATTTGGAAACAGGGTCTGTTAAGCCAGAGAGGCTGGCTTTGAGCCATTGTAACCCTCCTGTCTCCGCCTCCCAAGCACAGGGGATTACAAGCATGCACTACCATGCCTGGCCATATTTTTTATTTTAAAACAGAGTCTCATTAAATTTTGGAGGACCTCACAAAGTAGATGAGTCTGGCCACAAACCCGCGATCCTCCTTTCCCAGCCTCCCAACTACTGGGATTACAAGCATGTACCAACACATCCAGCTCAGTGATTTTTTTTTGTTGTTGTTGTTTAAATCCCTCTATCCCCATTTCTAATTTTGTTGATTTGAGCATTGTCTCTATTTCCTTTGATTAGTTTGGATAAGGTTTTATCAATTGTTTATCTTTTCAAAGAGTCAACATCTTTTTTCATTAACCTTTGTATTGCTATTTTAGTCTCTATTTTATTAATATCATCTTTGTTCTTTATTTTTTTTCCTTCAACTGGTTTTGAGTATGATTAGCTCTTGTTATATATCATAAAGAGGTTCAGAGTGATAGAAACATGTGTTCATGTGTGCACATAGCACTTGGAGTTTTTCTCTCCAGATTCCCAGCCTGTCCCCTTCTGCTACATGCTTGAGACTGGTATTGACAATTTCATATATGTATACAGAATTATTTTGTTTGCCTAAATAAAAGAAACTTTTATAATATTTATGAAGTCAGTATTATTCTAGTATCAAAACCTGATAAGGACACTTTATGGAAAGAAAACTTATATACCAATATTTTTGAGTGTGTATGGTATTTGGGATTGAATCCAGAAATATTTTAATTCTGACTTACATTTTAGCTTTATTTTATGAAATAGAGTCTTACACTGGTTGTACACCTATAATCCCATTTCAGCCTCTCAAGTACTGAGATTAAAGTTGTGAGCCCAGCTAAGACCTCATAATTTTTTATGAACATAGATGAAAACATTCTAAATATTAGCAAATCAAATTTGACAACACATTAAAAATCGTTAGTTCTTTGAGGGTTGCGAGGATGGTTCAACGTAAAAATCAATAAACACTATACATCTCATAAATAAAACCAAGGACAAAAAGTTACATAATCACTTCAATTACTACAAACATAAAAAAATGCCTTTGAAGAAATTGAACTCCCATCCATGGTAAAAATCCTGAAGATTCTATAGAAGGAACCTATCTCAATATAATGAAAGTGATGTAAGACACACCCAAACCAACATCATACTGCATGGGGAAGACAAGGTGTTTCCTCTAAAACTACTCTCACCAATACTATTAAATATAGCACTTGCAATTTTATCTAGAGCAATTAGGCAATAGAAGGAAATAAAAACAACACATATAAGAAAGGAAGAAGTCAAATTATCCCATTTTGCAGAAGTTATTCTATATTTAGATTCTAAAAGTTCTACCAGAGACTTGTAAAGCAGATAGATAAAAAAAAGTCAGCAAAGTAGCGGAGTATAAAAGTCAGTATACAAAAATCAGTATACAAAAATCAAATCCAGGCATCTGCAGCCAGATAGTTCTTGACAAAGGTGCCAAAAACATACATTGGAGAAAAGCTACATGACACTATGTGAATATAACATTGTTAACTTGGACACTGAGTCTTGGGATGGGGGGAAAGGAGAAGCCAGGGCAGGACGGGGGCAGGAGAAGGGTTTCCAGGAACCCCGGTACCACCAAAAAAAAATAAATTAATTAAAAAAATTGGAAGCTTTTGATTAATGAGGGTCTACATCTGAATATGGGTAAAAGTATGAAAATGGCATATGGCATGGTTACCCTGGACAATCATTGGTGGGAAGGGGGGAAAGGAAAATGGGGGCGGGAGGGAGAGGGCACCAAGTACAGTTTAAATGTATACCATTTATTTTCAATAAAAAATTGTGTAAAAAAATTGGAAGCTTTTCTGTATACCAACCATAAATCCAGTGAAAAAGAAATGCAGAAAACACTTCCACTCAGGATTTCCCACAAAAAAATACTTAGGAATAAACTTAACCAGGAGGTAAAAGACCTCTACAAAGAAAATTATAAAACATTGAAAAACAAAATCGAAGAGGACCTTAGAAGATGGAAAGATCTTTCATGTTCATGGAGAGGTGCAATAAATATCACCAAAATGATCATACTTCCAAAATTGATCTACGGGTTCAACACAATACCCACTAAGTTACCATGATCATTCCTCACAGACATAGATAGAAAAAATCAGTCCTTAAATTTGTTTGGAACAATAAAAAATCCAGAAGAGCCAAAGGAGTTCTCAGCAATAAAAAACATGCAAGAGAAATTATAATTCCTGACTTTAAACTATACTACAAAGCCATAGTAATAAAAACAGCATGGTACTGACACAAAAAAAAGATATATTGACCAATGGAGCAGAATAGAAGACTCAGAAACAAATCCACATACTTACAGCCAATTAATCTTTACAAAGGGACTAAAAATATTGCTGGGGAAAAGATAGCCTGTTCAACAAATGCCATTGGCAAAACTGGTCAGCTTAAAAAAAACAAAAAGAAAATCTTATCAGTTTTAATAACATAGACAGAACTGGAAAATGCATAACAGGCACAGAAAGACAAATACCTTATGTTTCAGCCTCTCAAATGCTGGGATTATAAGAGTGCTTCACCACGCCTGGCCCTGGACCTCATTCTGTTGACAGTGTTTTTGAGCAGGGGATTAGTATGTCTGAATCACATAATGCGAAAACCCTTAAAACCAAAATGGCAAAATTAATGTGTGTCAAGAGATTACTGTGGATATTTTACTTTAATTGTCAAAAAAAGACATACAGGGCGTCTGTGCATAAAATGTGGAAGATATCCACCATCATACTCCAGCTAAGTGTCTTAGATAACCAACATTAACCGGTGGGTAGGGTAAGGAAACAGATGTTAGATGTCAGTGTGTAAGGAATCCCACTGACAAGTTTAATTAAAAACCCATCAAGATAATAAAAATATGACAGGCATGGTGGTGCATGCTTGTAACCCAAGCATTTGGGAGGCTGAAACCGGAGGATCACGGTTCACGGATAGCCTCAGTTACTTAGGCCCTCTGCAACTCAGTGAGACCCTGTTTCAAAATAAAGAATAAAAAATAGGGCTGGGTGTGTAACTCAAAGGTCAAATGCCCCTGGGTTCCATCTCCAAACCTGCAAAAAAAAAAAGATAATAAAATATTTATTTTATACTTTTATCTGCAGTCAAAACATTAAAATTTACATGCATATACATGAAGAATATGTTTTCTGAATACTGGATGATACTATAGGTATTGTTCCAAAACTTGCTTTGTAAATTCCAAAGTAGTAAGAATAAATGTTCCTACTAGCACCTGACACTGCGAGGATTTTACGGTATGCCTGAGACTGTTATGTCGACATGGCTTGTCTTACCTCCTTTAATCCTAATTGTGGTCTTGCACAACAAATTCTATTAGTAAATGCATTTTACAGACAAGGAAGGGAAGGCAGAGGGGTTCAGTAATTTCTATAAGGTCACAGAATCCAGTTGTGATCCCAAGCAATTCAATTCACGGCTCATGACTTGAACCGTGACTCCACAGGAGCTGACTCTATGGGCCAGAGGGGAGGGCTGGGCTGAGAACTGGAAGGAAGTAACTTTGTAGAAATGGAGTCACAGAGGGAGAAAGGGCATCCAGGAAAACTCAGAGGCCAAGATCCCTAAGGCTCAGTAATTCATGGGATGTGCTGGCCAAGGGAATAGAGGGGGTTGACGCTTTACTTTAACTTCCCAGTGCTGATGTCTGGGTGAATGTCTTGACATCAACCAAGAAAAGAAATAGGTGACTTGGGAACAGTTTGAGGTAGATTCGAGAGCTTAATTTCTGACCATAAGTTAGAACCATTTTGTTCATATCCCTCGCTACTACTGGTTTGGAAAATAGAAACTTAATGACGTGTGGGGCAAGAAGTTTCTGTTCCTTTTTCTCCCTCAGTATTTTCTCATATCAGAATGGAAATCATCTTATCACTTATTGAGATGGGGGTGGTGAGGAACATGGTAATTAAATGTAATTTGGGATATACACGAGGCTTAGAAATTCCAATTTGGAATTGGCCCAGGCTTCCTCCTTCTCTTACTCAAATTTTACCAGAAAATATGCTAACATTTCGAGTCTTATCTTCCTCCTGTGTCCTTCCCCACTTCTGAATTTGATGAAGAAAGTACGATGATTAATGACTGCCAGCAAAGTTTTACTAATATGTGCGGGGACAGGGACCTGGGAGGGCTGCAGAGAGAAATGCACCAGGAGCGGTTTGCATGTATATTTGTGTCACATTGAACCTCACTATGATGTGTAATTGCAACGGATTAATAAAATAATCAATAAAGAACAAAAACGGTCTACTGAATTTGATGCTCTTACTAACCACTGACACAGAGGGGCTGCTTAATTAACTTTAAAAATATATAAATAGCAGGTGTTGGCTCAAGAGTATATAGAAATTCAGGGCTGCAGATTAAAAGATAAACATGGGCAGAGAGAGTGTGAAGAGAGGAGAAGGGTCTAGAATTCCTATGAAGTAGCTTGAATGCACCTTCATCTGAGGATGAGGAAAGACAGAGAAGCATGCATGCATCTTTTAAGCGCATGTGTGTCTACGGATTTATGCACAACTGATGTTTATTAAAACAAGCAGATAACATCTTCATGGGAGGCCATCTTATTCTCTTTTCTTTCTCTTGTACCATGAAACTTTCTCAAGTCTCACATAACTGTTTCTCACTGTGGTATTTGGGAGAGTAGAAAGAGAAGGCATTGGTGCAGGTGTCTGAAAATAAATTGCTCTATTCCTGCAGCTGTATTAAACTGTTGTAAGCAATATTCCCATTGGGCCCACGGATAAAATCCTGGCATCCAAGCCTGTTTCCCGATGAGGTCTAGGGCTCTAAGTGATGTCTGAGTAACACCACTTTTGGCAGAGGGGAGATGGGTGCTTTGGCATTACCTATGCCAAATGTGGTTATCCAGAAGGTTGACAGAAAGGAAGCATGTTGATGGAGTGATACACTTAGGCTGATGTATTTAAAACGAACCAGCTGGAAAAGTAGCAGTTCTTGGTGGGATTTGGCCTCTGCTGATTCCCTCCATGTTCTTGGAAACAGAGGATAACACTCAAGGTTGCCCTGTGGCACACTGAGATTATGGTGTAGACTTAAGTAGGGGTCGAAGCATAGTCACTAGGCTGTGTTATATAAATCACTAGCTTGTGACATTTATATGTCTTTCTACCAAGAACAAGAATATTAAAATCACATGGTTCCAGTGCAGTTTGGGTTAAATGAAAGTGTTCTTATAAACTACACAGGGGTATTTTAAAAAATTATATTTGGGGCTGTCTTTTCTGAGAGGCTCAGAAAAGGTATTTTAAAAATTTATTCCTTTGTAACTCAGTTATAAAATTTGTCAAACACTAGCTCATTATTTTTTTATTTCGTTAGCTGTCATAAGATGTTATAGTTTCTTGGGAGGATATCTTTCTGCTTAAAAGAGATGTGCTGGGAAATGTCGGAGCAGAGAGTTAGGATGACTGCTTTCTATGTACCGGGCTCTGAAAGTTTCTTTCATTTTTAATGCAAACTATATTATATCTGTGATTGCTTTAAAGCTTGCCAAGCAAAGCTATTACTTTAATAAGAATTATCTTGTTGACCCTTAGTTTTCAGAATGCATTTAGGATTAGATCTAAAATTCTTAAAATACCTATGAGGCCCTACAATTTTGAGCCTCAGCTTCATTCATTTTTAATATACTCTTATTGGTGCATTGTTACTATATATCACAAGAGGTCCAGAGTGGTAGAAACACCCATGCACACAGCACTTGGTATGTTTCCCTCTGGATCCCACCCACCTGCTTCCCATCCCCATACATGTCATTCAGATTAGCATTGATAATTCCACATATTTACATAACATTGTTTGAACTGATGCCTTCTTCGGTTTCTATCAGTGCCACTCTCTCCTTTGATCAGGAAACTTCAGCTTTTTGAGATCTCCAAAATATTTACCCTCTTGTTAGCTCTTCAGTGTCTTTGCAAGAGTTATTCATTCTTTAGCCTATCCCACTATTTTTTTATTCATCCTTACAGCCCTTCTATAGGTAAAATTTACATATAGGACCAGTCAGCTTTGGCTTGCCAGACTATATACTGAAAACAGGAGCTATACACATTCCATACTCATGGAGACTGGAGTCATATAACCTTCCAGCTGAGAGAACAGAGGATTGATATACAGACTCAAAATTGATTTGGGATGCCGGGTGTGGTGGTGCACGCTTGTAATCCCCACGCTTGGAAGGGGGAGACAGGAGGATCGCGCAGGTTCGAAGCCAGCCTCGCTGGCTTAAGAGACTCTGTTTCCAAATAAAAATATAAAAATAGGTGTCTGGGAGTGTAGCCTGGAGGTAGAAGGGCTTTCAGGAACCCCAGTACCACCAAAAACAAAAAACAAACAAACAAACAAAAACAAATAAAAAAAAAGAAAAAAATTGATTTGGGACTTGTATAGGTGAGTGGTCATTATATCCAAACCTCTCAGTTTGTGTTAAGAATTTTGCTGTTTAGTAAGGATTCATTAAGTACTTATGTGCGGGTTACTCTGACTACTGAAATGCAATAGGAGACAAGAAAGCCAGGTAATTAATTTAAGCAAACTCAAATTGATGAAAAAAAATGAAGAAAAAGATAAAAAAGGCAGACCCAGTGTTCAAGTATTAAGAATGCTTTTTCTGGGGTGGAAGTAGGGGTGGAGAGGACGGTTAGGGTATAAGCATCATAGAACTGTCATCAAAACTATAAAAATTGGAACCATAGAACTGAGAGGAACTTGTTGGCAGATCCCATGCTTAGCCTACAGGAAAGTAAAAGTCGGGGCATTCCCAAAGTAAGAAACACAAAGAGTCTTAATAGAGATCTAGGGGACCCACGTCATCCCTTTTGTACTTGACTTAGCCAAGAGGTACGTTTTCTGTCTTTCTAATGTGGTCTTACTTGCCGCACTCAAGTCCAGGTTTTCCTATTGTGTCCAACAATCTGATAAACAATCTGGGCAACATTCTGCTCCCCAGATAGTTCTGTGTGTACTGCAGAACCCCCAGGGCCCACACAAAGGTCGCACTCTCACCGGCACAGCCAAGTTTGAGAGGCTGCTCAGTCCAAATGACAGTGGCTTAGATCCTCACACCGCTCGGCACTTTTATTAAGAGTGGCACACAAAGGTTGCCCAGCAGAATCCCCCGTCATAGCAGCTCCACACTCGTCAGCATCTGAGCCCTTAATGAAACCCTGTCCTCTTTTTCAGAGGGAGGGAAGAATTGTTGGTTTTCTCTTTCAATTATTTTCCCACTCTATTAAATTGTCACGATCCCTGTGTCTCCATGAGAGGCGGGTGTCATCATCACTTATCTGGAGACACGGTGGTGCCAGAGGAGATGTTTCCTGAGTCTGTTTTGCCACCGCCAGAAAAAGGAAGGTGAAGTTAGGAAAGCTCAAAATCAGTGGTGGTAGATGTCCCGGAGAGATTTATGAGACACGCAGCGAGCGGAACGAGGATGTTGATGCCACTGGGTTATATAAAATATGCAATTTTAATCCACTAAGCAGTTTATCTTTTCACACAGCTTAGTTTGCTGGGATAATTACCTTCCTGAGCAGTCCGTGTCATGTACAAGGCGAAGTATGTGGAAAATACACAAATCTGTGTGTGCTGTTGGAAAACATGGCAGAGGTTGGAGGATTAACTCGAATTTCAGAAAGAAAAAAACATGCTGCAGACAATTAACACAGGAGTGGGCTCAAGGTCTCTCTTGTTGCTAGCAAAATTATTAAACCCTATTTTTCTTAGAGCAACAACAGCTAATTGAGACCCTGTCATGTGTTAGGCACTATGCTAAGGAGTTTTTTTTTAACCATCCCGGAGGTCCAGAGAGATCGAATAAAACTAACCCAAAGATATGCTGTTATTTGGCTATGGAATGTTCTCCCAGGAAAGCTCATGCGGTGTGGTATTGCAACTGTGTTTAGTGGTGAAGTAATTGGATCATGAAGGCTTTGATTTCAGCAGTGGATAAGTCCATGTGATGGGTTTACTGGGTGTTCACTGTATGCAGGTGGAGTGTGGCAGGAGGAAAAAGTCTCTGTGGTGTGCCCTTACGACTCTATCTGTACCTACCCCTTCCTCTCTCCCTCTGCTTCCTGGTTGCCATAGGCTGACCCACTCTCTACCACGCCCTGCTGCCATCCTGTTTCTTCCTTGGAGTCAGACAGCCATAGATTGAACCTCTGAAACTATGAACCAAATAAACCTTTCCTCCTCTAAGTTGCTCCTGTCAAGTATTTTAACCATAGGGACTGAAAGTCTGACCAAAATATATGCTTTGAGGGAATGTCTAGGCTCAGATTTGACCCTGAGCCTGAATTTTTTTCCCTGATGTGAGTCATCTGTACTTCTCTGGAAGACCAACGCTTTCTCTAGCGAATGAGAACCCTGTCATTTAGCCTAATAATTGTACCTTGTTGGACCTTTGCCGCTATCTCCTGAAACACGTATACTCATGAATAAAAGCGGCAGATTTTCCAGTCTTAAAGAACCTTTTATTGTCGCCAGTACTTCTCCATTGATTCCTTCCTTAACCCTTCATCTCACCATTCTGGCTGCTGTTCCTCTAACAATTGCCTACATACTACAGCACATGGTGATGGGTACACTCCCTTCTTGGAATATTTCCTGTCTTTGGATGCTAAACATATACTCCTCTGGTTTTCATCCTTCTCCCTCCATTCTATTGTGTTACTTCTGGCTTTTGTTCTCCTTAATATTTTCTTGGTAAAGGCAGACAAAGTTTATTCCTAGGATAACTTCTTTGTCCTGTCTACACTCACTCTTTGGCTAACGACTCTTGAATTTGTATCACACCACCAGCATGAAACACATTCCATTATCCATCTTATTTAACATGTTTACCTGGACGGCTAATATCTATCTCAAACACATATATCAAACTAATCTAGCGTGCTCTCTCCTTTTCGTCTAAGTCTGATCTGTCTGCACTCTTACACATCTCAGTTGATGGGCACCCCCATTCTTTCAGTGAAGGCAGAACTGTAAGGTCATCTTTGATTCTCTCTCTCATACTCAAAACCTTCTCTTTCAGGATATCCAATTGATTCTATCTTTCATTTGTATAAAGACACTCACTACCACTTAGTAGATTGATCGACACCCCTCTGGGTCATTTCATCAACACATTTAAACTGAATCATGGAAGTTGCATCTTAGATACATGTCTTTTTCTACCTGTATCTTTTACATTCTAGTCTCAATATATCAGCTACAATAATAATTAATACTTGCCAGTCAGATAATGTCAACTTCCTGTTTCAAAACACTTTAGTGGCTTTCCTTCTAATGCAGAAAAAAAAGTTTTCTATGAAAGTTGACAAGGACGTAGGTAATATGCCCTATATCTCCCTTCAAATCTGACTTAGACATAATGGTCTCCTTTCTTTCCTCTTAGATGTTCTCACTCTTCATTCTCCAGATACCATCATGATATGTACCCACTTCCACCTTCTCATTTTTTCTTCCTATGGCTTCTTGCCTAGTTACATATTTAAGATAGAATCAGACCTCATGTGCATATGCATTATCTGCTCTCATTCCATGTGTTATTAACACCATACCATTCACTGTCCTTTAATATACTGTCTAATTTATTTATTTTGTTTAAGACCTGTTCTGCCTACTAGGATATGAATTACTTAAAAGCAGTAGTTTTGTCTATTTTCTTCACTATTGTATTCTGGATCTTGGAAGAGTATTGGAAACATTACTAAGAGACTATCTGATGAATAAATGAATAAACAAATAAATGCATTCATCTTAAGAGTCATTACCTAGAGAGTTATGGGAAGACATCTCAGTCATAGATCACCATTTAAGTGGGCTGGTTTGTTGCCTGGCATAAATATTAGGAACTGGAGCTATAGTCCCATAGGTTATAGTGCTTACTTGGGAGACACAGTATAGTGCTTCTGTACACACTGTTGAATCCAGAAGGCTGAGGTATATATTCTGTATCTTGAACTTTAAAATTTTAAAATTTGGGGGCCTCATTTTTTCCATCTGAAAATGGCAGTAATAGTATTACTTAACTACTAGAAAAGATTGTTTTAAGGATTCAACAAGTCGAGAGGCACAAAGTGCTTACATTAGTCACCGTCATGGGGTTCAGACTAGCGCTATATAAATCCTATTAAAATAATAGTGATAACGATAAAGACAACAAGAAATTTTCTGTTTATAAAGGAAGGTAAAAGAACCATCATGGAAGACTCTGCAAGAACCCTTTTAATTTTAAATAAAGTAACTTAAATGTCTAGTGTGCCCTTTGAAACAACAATTAATTATATTATACAGAAGAGTAAACATCAATATCACAAAATGACCTGTATGCGTAACAATTTATACCAGTATCTAACATTTACCAAGTGTTAGGCACCATGCTAAGTATTTTACATGAATTTAAAGATCTGGGAACTGAGGACTGAGGAATTAATTACTTTGGCCAATATTATAAGGCTATTAAATGGTAAAACCAAAATATAAACTGGATGAATTTGCAGATGTACCATGGTAGAATAAAAATATATGTATTTAATTTCTAAAAATGTGCTAAAAAACCAACCAGAACAGGTTGCAATGACAACACATTCTGTGTAGGCATTCAGACTTATGCTCCAAACTTTTCAAGTGTAGTCATTATCCAAGTGTGATTATGATGGTCTTAATTATAAGATGGGTCTTAATAATTTTCCTCTTAATAGAGTACAGAAATTGAAAAGCACTTAAATGTTGGAGTAGATTCAGGATTACCAATGAAATGATACCACTCTTTCTATAACATGCTTTTTAAACAGTGGCAGAAAGGGTTGCTGTTACAGCTATGAGGTTGAGAATCACACTTAATAGCATTTATGATGCAAAATCCCTTAATAGAGAATAATTTTTGTTGTATAATGAATAGTTATAGAAATTACTGTGGCACTCACAAGCCTTGATCATATAGTTATATCCAGTTTTGAAGTTTCCTCAGGATCTGGGTGTACCCATGGGGAACTGTCCTTTATTGGAGCAGCATATGTTTTTTGTGTTAAAAAATAATGAATGGGTTGAGCCCTCATGGAGCAGATGATGAGCTGTAAGTCTGTATGAGAAATGACTTAATTAAGGCATCCCTCTATTTTACACAAGTTTGATATTTAATTAAAGAGATCTGGTTTTACATGCAGAGAATAAACAAAAAAATACTACTGGTAAGTCCATCTTAAAGAAAAAGAGCTAATCGCTGGGTGATAGTCATTAGGGCTGTCATTAGCATTTTCACTGAACCAAGTCACAGGAACAGGAGCTGATGGGTCAAGGGAAGCTGTGATCATCTTGGGGCATGAGTTATTCACTCATGGAAGAGGTATTTCATCTGGACCCCTACACTTCAGCAAAACCTAATCCTAACCCCTGAGCTCTTCATGCCCCTGGGAAACCATCATGTCTCTCACCATCATCCCAACACATAGGCATTAGCTGCAAGGCACTCCCACCTGCCTTGGGACTCCGTGGAAACCTATCATCCTCCAAACACTAGTACCCAACAAGATTTGTATTACCATTGCTGATCCCAGCTTCTTCTCGCCTCTTCTATGTCCTAAAACCATCTTCCTGCGTCCTATGGGGCTCCTCCCACAAATTCCCAATACCTTCAATGACTGTAAGAATTGCTCATCACCTTTTCCCTTTAACTGAAGCCTGGGTCTCCCCTGAGGACATTGCCACCCATCAATCCCTCTCATTATACAACTTCTTTGCCTCATATACCGGATACCAGGCCCTTTAGGTTGTGAGAATCTTTCTTGATTTTCACTATTACTCCAGACTTGCTTTTGTCTTTCCTCACTAAAAATATATTGGGATAGTGTATGGTTAAACTCAAAATGTACCCTTGTCCTCCTCAGGTCAGTCGTCAGGTGACATCACTACTCTGCAAGCCTTAAAGACTTTGGTGCTCTACCTTTCTTAACCCTTCTACTGCAGTAATTCCTAGTGAAGTCAAATTCACCAGAAGAAATTTTCCAAGGTACTCCCCTTTAAATTCTCAACTCCAAGCATCAGAATAAGGGGTCCTGGGAGTTATAATTGAATAACTGACTCTAGATATAAAAAGCGAGCATCATAACATTTCAGTTTGCCCTATTCATATTCCCTTCACTCCCCAGAACCACAGGTAGTCTTACAAACCAATAGCCTGCAATTATGGTTAAAATCCATTAGACCAGCATCCATTGAAAGGAGCAAAATGAGACTGGAGCTTTTTCATCGTTTTATTACCAGAGATTATCAGTATTTGCTTGGTGTGGTTTTTCTAGAGTAATGTGCTCATGAGGCAGTCATTATTTGACCTAACCTCCTGAGGTAAGGTTATTTGTATAGTGGATAAGAGTTGGGACAAATCAAAGTCTAACCACAAAACTTAGAACAGATGTGTAAATGAGCTGAAATATAACTAGAGTATCTAGAAAGTAATAAACACACACGTAGGGCTTAGGGACATATAAGTGTTCTCAGGAAGCCATAAGCTCTCTCACCTCTTGAGAACTCTGAAGCTCTGTGGAAGCCAGGGTTAAGGCCAAGCCAGGTTTGCTGACTGCCTGGCAGAGTGTACCCAGGGTGCTCACAGAACTCCCGAGCAGCGATTGGTGTGGTTAAGGAAATCTCTATCCGCTCATTAGATAACAGCTAATCTGAGGAGGGACTTCAGCGGTCGCACAGCAAAGAATTAGCTCAGAAAACTCATTGAGCAAACAATAGCAAGCTCTGGGGAAGGAGACAGATTGGCTTTCTGGAGTTGTGTATATTATTTTAAATATCTGGTTTTGACAAAATAGTATAAGACTATGACATATACACAGGAGAAAAAGTATTGAACAAAACCGTCCTTGAGGAAGCCTACACATTACCAAAGACTTTGAAAGTGCTGCTTATGACTTACAAAGAAAAATATGAAAAAGAAATGAAGTAAATACAGAATAATGTCTATCTAATAAAGAATGCCAATGAATATTATATATGCAAACATGTGTACACACACACAAATCAAATTCCAGAAAAGTGTAATTACTAAAATTTTTAAAATATATCCTTAGAGGATATCAATAATAGATTTGAGCAGTCAAGTATACAACAAGTGATTATGAAGATAAATAAATAAAGATTATCTTCTATTCCAGGCACAAAACAGTCATTCCTGTAATCATAGTTTCTTGGAAGACTAAATCAGGAGAATCACTTGAGCCCAGGAATTTTAGACAAAGCAACACAGTGAGACCATATCTGATAACAAAAATGAAAAGTTTATATTGCCTGAGAAACAGAGGAAGGAATGAAGAAAATAAAACTAAAAAGGGCCTGAAAGACACATGAGATCCTTCAAGAATACTAAAATACATGTAATGAAAATTCTAAAAGGAGAGAGAAAAAGAGAAAGGGAAAGGGTGTAGAGGTACAGAGGTAGTCTTTGAAGAACTGGTGGCTGAAACTTCAGGCAAGATAAATTCAAATACATAATAATTAAACTGTTGGAAGCCAAAGACAAAAGGAATCTCAAAAGCATCAAAAGCAACTAACCATGTGCAAGGAGCACTTATTGAGAATAACACCTAATGGTCCATCAAAAACTATGGGGATAAAAAGACAGAAGGATGAAAACCAACATGCAAGAAGAAAGAATAGGAACCAAGAATTCTGTGATTAAATTAATTATTTTTCTAAAATAAGGAGAAATATTGATATTCTCAGCTGAATAAAAACTGAGAGAATTTAGCACTAATTAGGCCTATTTTCTTTTTATGTATGGTTGTGTGATGCTGGAAACTGAACTCAGGGGGTTCTAACTCTGAGCTGTACCCCATATCCTATTTTATTTTTTGTTTTGAAACAAGGTCTCCCTAGGTTGCTGAGATTCTCGCTAAGTTGCTAAGGCTAGTCTTAAACCTCTGATCCTCCTGCCTCGGCCATACATGTGCTGGATTATTAGTGTACCCCACCCTGCCCAGTTAGGTCTACTTTTAACAAATACAAAATAACTTCTTTAGGCTAAAGTAAAGGGATAATTAAAGGTAACTCTAAACTACATAAAGAAAACTGGTAAAATATTTACCTATGGTAACTACAGAGTTAAATATAAAAGACAGCAAAAATCTGTTTTTGTAACTCTTTTTCCATATCTGATTTAAAATAAAATTGCATAAAGCAGTAGGTATAAATGGGTGTTGAATGTCATATAAGATATAAATGAATCATCGTCTGACAACAGAAGCACAAAGGGGAATAAAATGGATCTGTAAAGAAGGAACATTTTTGTATACTATTGAGATTAAATTCAATTCATATAAACTATATATTTTTATTTTTATTGGTGCATTCTAGTCACACATCTTAATATCAACATCATATTGCTTTAAATTAAGATTAGACTGTAATCTTCAGTGCAAACATAAAAAAATTATTATACAATGTGGTAAAATAAAGAAAGGCATTAACCCACTTTCATATTCCAAATGTTAAAACCTATAATAGCATAAATATAATAAGTAATAGGTCATTATAAAATATATAACTATATAATATTTAAAATATAATTAATATTTTGAATATATTAATTAGTACAATACTCTCTATATATACTCTAGCTCATTATTTTCAACCTATTTTAATGCACCTGTGTCAGTTTCTTTGAAATATTCATGAAGTTGAAAGCTTGGGACCTAATGGGTTAAATGATGCACTAGAAATTACCTACTGAACACACACAAAACTTGGAGTAGAGGAGAGGGAACTAAAAAAAAACTGATGAAAAATTAATAGCAAAATAGCAGATATAAATCATAACTTTTAGTAATGACATTGGATGTAAATGTATTAAATTCTCCAGAGGCAGAGATCAGAAAGTGAATTAAAAGAAACCATGATTCCAGCTGAGTGTTGTGGTACATACTTGTAATCCTAGTACTTGGGAAGCTGAGATAGGAAGATGGCAGTTTGCAGACAGCCTCAGCTACTTAGTGAGGCCCTCTGCTACTTAGTGAGACCTTGTTTCAAAATAAAGAATAAAAAATTGTGCTGAGGGTGTAGTTCAGAGGTAGAACGACCCTGGGTTCCATCCCCAGTACTGCAAACAAACAAACAAAAAGAAACCATGATTCGCTATATATTTTCTATAAGACACACACTTTAGATCAAATATACAAATCGGATAAAATTAAAAAGATGTAAAAAACAAAAAGCAATAGAAATAGTACCCAAAAGAGATATTAAGTGCCTCTACTAATAAACGACAAAATATACATTAAGATAAAAAGTGTTACTAGATATACAGAATATGTTATAATGATAAAAGTAAATTCATCAATAATATAGCACAATTATACACAGGCATCAAAAAGCAGAGCCTCACATACACGAAGCAAAAACTAGATAGAATGGACTGGAATAACATAAAATTCAACAGTGACCATTATAGTTGGAGCCAACAAGATTGTAATTTAAGTAATGAATAGAGCTAGATTGATGATCTCCAAGAAAACAGAAGATGAATAATGATGTAAGTCAAGTACACCTGGAGACACCTATAGAACATTCTAATCAGCAACAGTAGAATAAATACTCATTTCCAGTGTTCTTGGAAATTATCCCAGGTAGATCCTGGGTAATTCACCAAAACACGTTTTGATAAATTTGAGATGGCTAAAATCACAAAGAGAATGTTCTCTAGGTCCAAAGAGATGAATAAGAAAATAAAATGTGGAAAATTCCTACCATATTCCTCAATGACCCGCAAGTCAAAGATGAAATCACAAGGGAAACTAGAAAATACTTCAAGATGGATGTAAACAACAGACCCAAATTTATGGGATGCAGCAAAAATAGTGCTTACAGCAAAATATACAGCTCTAAGTGACTCAATTAAGACAGAAGAAAAATATCTCCCTAAAGAAGAGATACAGTGGCCAATATGCAATTAAAAAGTCAACCCCAGGATTTTTTAATTCAAACCACAGTGAGATGTCACTTCATATCCATTAGAATAAAGTTTTAAAATACAGGATGAGTTGTTGAAGGGGTATCAAGACACTTCTTGAAAATTGGGTGCAGGAATATGGAAAGTGGGTTAGTGGAGACTGGTACTGAAGACAGACCATGCTGAGTGTCATTTTTGCCTAAAAGCAAAAGATGGGACTAAATAACATGCTCTTTTAAACTGCTGGCTATTTTACAGGTCTGCTTTTCAGCTATAGAGCTGAACACAAAGGTCAATCTCAAATCAAAATCTTCACTTTCAGATACTAAAACATAGAATAGATAAAATATAACAAAACTCCAAACTCAAAAACATATTTCCTGCTATCTCAGCTTCCCTTACTATTGTTCCTGTCTTCTTATGAGTACTGAAAAGCTCTGTGTCTCTAGGCTGCAAACGGCGCTTCAAACTCTTCTTACTGGGGAAAAAGTATGTTGGTTCTGTCAACTATAAACCGAGCGACATTATTCTTTATTTTTTATTTTTTGGTGGAACTGGGGATTCAACCCAGGGACATTCTGCCTCAGAGCTACACTCCAAGCCCTATTTTTTATCATTTATTTTGAAATAGGGTATCACTTAGAGGCAGAGAGCCTCACTAATTTGCAGACGCTCGCAGCGAACCTGCAATCCTCCTTGCTCAGCCTCCCAAGTACTGGGATTACAAGGGTGTGCCACCATGCCTAGCCAACATCATTCGTTTAACCTGGCTTTATCTGCAGTAAATGTGCCCTTCTGTCAACTGAGGTTTCTTTCCAGAGTGGGAATGCATCTCAGACTTATCACTGGAGTTGCCTAAGCTCTTCCCTGAAAGGCTATTTTGGAACTTGAAGTAGAGCCCCAACCTCATAATTACAGTGGACCAGGAGGCTGCCAACTCATTCTGTTATTGCTTAACGCTGCCTCTGGAAGATCATTTAAATTCATGATGCTTTGTCTCTAGAGGTGGCGATTTGAGGACCACTTAAGTCACGTTCCTCTTACTGTTTTACTGAGACTGAAAGGAGTCCGAAATCACTTCTTCCTATACCCCTCACATTCCTTTCTAACTCCAGCTTGAAACATAAGAGTTGAAGGCATCTTCTGCTCTTCTTACCTATGCTTGGGTTATATAGGAAAACATAAGCCAATATATCTGCTTTTCTAACTGATCCATGAAGCATCAGACCTCTTGATGAGAGTGCAACTTTGAAAATTACTTTTTTACCTTTAGATTGTACCTTTATATCTATTTATAGATTCAGCACTGGTTCCCCATTCATTTCGTCAGCTCCTTTCCTCATTTTCTAGCTGAAACCACAATGTTGAAGGAAAACAATCGTAAGACACACTTGCAGAAATAGCTCAGCATTCTGAAGGCTAGACCAATGGACTCTGAGTATATCCCTGTTCACTTAGAAACCTGGGCATAGTAGTGACATTTTCCCTGCTACCTGTGTCTGCTTTAGCTTCAGAGATTAAGATCTTAATGAACCTTTCTCAGGTTTAATATCTTTGCTTTGCCCCTTGGCTGCCATCTTGGGAGAGGAAGTAAGAGATGACCAATTCATATTGCAATTCATATTATATTGAGTCATTTATCAGTTCTCTACAATTTACTATGACATAATGCCTTAGCTCACCACAATGCAACTTCCTTCCAGAATCCATCCCTGATACTGCAAGTTGGAACTGGAGTTTTTATTTTTCTCTTGTGTTTATTAATTGTACACCACCTGAAGTTCTTTTACAGGTATTTACTACTCTATACAGGTGATAATGTTATTTGTGGGCATCAATTACATCTTTAAGTTCCTTAGGGGCAAGATTAATATCTAAATGAAATCTTTATTCCCTTGGTGGCTACTGTGGCATTCTGTACTGCATAGATAATAAAAGACATTTGTTGATGAGTGTGTAGGTTAAAGGAAAGAAGGGTCAAGAATCAATTCAAGAACCAATTATATAGCAAAGGAGTATAGAATAAAAAAGGAGTATACTAGGATAGAAAGAGGCTATAGGAAGAAATTTCTTCAGTATTAAATTCAAATTTTAGGCACAGAAGACTCCTGTGATACTGATGACTCAACTAAAGAGAGGAGAAAGGTAACGACTTTGGCCAAGAGACTGACTGGCTATCTTCATTCTGAGCCTGCAGGCTAGAGATTTTAAAGGCACAGACAAAAATGGAAATATTTATCCACAGTTTATCACATATCAGATACTATGATTAATACCTGTCCACTCTCTTAATCTCTTCTTTTCATCCTCATTTTCTATTTTTTCCAGTAGAAAGGGAGTCTCATTCCTATTCTAATTCCTATTCTTTCTTCTCATAATCTGGAAGCTTTGCAAATGGAAGGTGTCACTTGGGGAAGAGATTGAAGAGGTGATGGGATCAATTGATAGGAAGTAAAGAGAATCAAGGTCTGATGAGTCTTTAAACCGCTGGGGAGACATAGAGTGAAGAAGTGATCAACTCTGGGCAGAAATAGTCAGATCCAGTAGTTCTGTCAAGCTTAGTAGTTGGCTGGGGATTCTAGGATGAATGTGGCTTCAGCTGGAAAGATGAGTGATGTAGATGCAGTCATTTTTAAAGACTCGTGCATGGCTCATGTCAGTGTACTTCCTCATAGACATAAAAGCAACATACCCAAAGATGTCCTTGTAAACCTCATTTTGCAAAACAATGTTCTAGGTAACTCCAGTGTGTTAGTCAATTTTGAGTTACTGCAGTGAAATGCTTGAAGGATTCAATTTATAAAGAAGGCATATTTGGCTCACAGTTTGAACATTAAAGCCTTGGTGTCAGTATCAGCTTGGTCCTGGTGAGAAGAGAGTGGAAATGGAGGAAAAACATATTTAAGTGAGTGGTCACATCTTGAACCAGGGCTAAGAGAGAGTAGAGGACATGCCTCAGAGGACATGCCTCTCATGACCTAAGGCCCACAGTGCCTCCCATTACTACCACCCCAGGACAAAACCTATATAGCTGGAATTTGGGGAGGCACTTAAATTATACCCAAACCATACTGCTCAGCTTCCCCAAGAAGATATCTTCTAAATCACTTTGGGAATCAGAAGGAAAGAGAGAACAGCTAAAACTCTACTAAACACAATGTCTTTACCTTCTTGTGCTAGGCATATAATGGGTCGTTTAACAGTCTCCTACAAAGAAATAGTTAAAAATAAAACAGTTTAAAAAGACATGATGATTTGAGAGAAGATCCTGGCCTCCATGATGTCGGAGCAGCTTTCATCTCCCATGATGTGGGAGTGACTTCCATTCTTCATGATATGAAAGCAGCTTTTGTACTCTGTGTGTGTGTGTGTGTGTGTGTGTGTGTGTTCTTCTTGATGTAGAAATAGCTTTTGTTCTCCAAAATGTGACAGAGACTTCCATCCTCATGACATGAGAGTGACTTCCTGCCACCACGAAATGGGAGTGACTTCTGTCCTCCATCATGAGAAAGCACCTTCCATCCGCCGTGATGTAGGAGCTGATTCTAGGCTCCATGATATGAGAACAGCTTCTCGCCTCCATGATGTGAAAGAGACTTCCATACTCCATGATTTGAGAGAGATTTCTATCCTCCATGATGTGAGAGCAACTCCCGGCCACTATAACTTCTGGCCACCATAACAGGGATTGACTGCCATCCTCCATTACCAGATTGCAGCTTCTGGCCTCCGTGATGTGAGATCGGCTTCTCGGCCTCCCGGATACTGGAGTAGCTTTCAGCCTCTGTGACATTGGAGCCGTTCCTGGCCTCTGTGATGTTGGAGCAGCGTCCCTCCACAGTCCTTGCCACTACTGCCACTGACATTTATGCTTCAGAGCCAGCTCTATGGACTGAAACCTCTGGAACTGTGAGTCCAAATAAATCTTCCCTCCACTTAAAAATAATAGTAATTTTTATTATTAAAAACAGACACAGCCAGGTATGGTGTTGCACATTTGGAAGCCCAGTATTTGAGAGGCTAAGACAGGAGGATCTCGGGTTCACAGCCAGCCTCAGCTACTTAATGAGGCCTTCCCCAACTTAGTGAGAACTTGTTAAAGAAATAAAGAATAAAAGTAGGTCTGAGGGTGTAGGTCAGAGATAGAATGTCCCTGGGTTCAATCCCTAGTACCACAAGACAACAACAACAAAAATCAAACACACATACATTGATATTACCTGCATTTCATACCTTGAGTGGTGAGAAAATACCAGTTTATAACTTTTCAGAGCTGAATAATTTTACTGAAGATTTTAGAAATTATTTAATCCAAAGCCAATCTTGACTATGCCACAGACCCACATCTGGGAACAGCCATAGAAGACTGACACCCAGAGACCAGTGGGGGGATCAGGTTGAGAAGGGAGATTGGATTCCCTCCCAGTCTCAGGATTGCAAGGGTCAGGAGTAGGACCCCCACAGTATAACACTGCCTTTGAAAGGCATCTCCTATTCTTAAAATCCAGGAAGTTTGGAGATGAAAATCTCTGAGCTTGGAAGTGATTGTCTCCTGCATGATAAGTTCAAACTGGATAGCAGCCACTGATTTGAAAGTGTCCATGGTGTTCATACCAAGTGCAGAAAATTTATTTCCACCAGTAAACTACTACTGCTATCACCCTGTAGCAGCAGATACTACAAATAAGTCAGGTGACAGAGCCACTTACACCTGTCAACTCCTGCCTCTCTAGGAGGAAGGAATGGGCTCTCCCATCACTACAGTGGCAACAAGGGCTATACTTCAGAATATATTATGTGATAAAATGTATATTGCATTTTAAGAATTTAAGTTCCTCTTTCTGTCTTAAGTATAGAGTGGATGGTCAATCACTCCTTCAGCGCAATTCCTGTTGCAGAGGTTAGTATCAGCTATTCCTGGCAACTAAAAAACAGTCAGCAGACCACTGGGATGCATTCTTCCCAGGCTGCCAGGAGTTACTTCCTGGCCACTCCCACCTGCTCTGGACACCAGGCTGACCCCATTCTCACCCCTCCAATGCAGCTTCGCCAAAGCAATGCTCAGGAAAATCATATTTGGAGATGTTCAATCTCACGAGTCAGAAAATCCGATTAGATTTCCATGCCTTCCAAATACAATACTGGATGCAGTAGTAGGCCAAGCAAAGCACTGGACACCTTTAATTTGCTGTTTCACAGAGAACTTCCTGGGGCCCTGGGCAGTGGCAGGCTTCCAGGGAGGAGGGATCACAAATGATTTTGAAGAAGCAGCTACAGATATGTGAGCGAGAAGTGTGGTTAAGGACAGAGAAACTACAATGTCAGGGACTTCTTAAGAGCATAGGCAAGTTCATTGTTTGATTTAGGGTTCTAGATAAATCTATGAAGTAAGAAAAAGGTAAATACTCTTCTGACATCCATTTCTCAGGTTTTTTTTTTTTTTTTTTTTTTTGGTGGTACTGGGGGTGGAACCCAGAGGCTTTCTACCTCCAGGCTATACTCCCAGATCTTTTTTATATTTTATTTGGAAACAGGGTCTCACTAAGTTGCTGGAAGCCTCACTGAGTAGCTGAGGCTGGCTTCGAATCCGTGCAATTCTCCTGTCTCAGCCTCCCAAGCGCAGGGATTACAAGCATGCGCCACCACGCCCGGCTCTCAGTTGTGTGTGTGTGTGTGTGTGTGTGTGTGTGTGTGTGTGTGTGTGTGTTTTAATGAGTACACATAGACAGTTGTTAACTCAGTTCCAAGCAATTAAGCAATTACTGGTAAATCAAGCCGAGACTCAAAACAGAATTGTGTGATTCCAAGTATCATGTTGTTGGCATTTTCCTATACAATGTTACATACCTTCAATCATCTATCATAAGGGAAAAAGAGGATTCCCAGCAATCTTAGAGCTGTTTCTTCTGGCATTTTGAGTGAGATGGGGGTTGAGGGAAGGAACATGGTCCTACAATTTATAAACCACAAGTACTTGCTAAATATAGCAATAACCCTTCTCCTCTAGTAATAGACACAAATTAAGCCACAGTATATTGCATTCAGTTAATCTAATGCCTAATGGCATGTATTTATGACATCTTGGAGGAGAGGAACTGTACCATCATGGTGGCTTGAACTGAGCAAGTCCTGTGACCTGGCACCATTATTATAATCCTGTTTCTTTTCACTCTACAAAGTGGGGCAGAGAACATATTGGGAAAATAACTGATTTTCATAGCTCTTTTGTAATGACATTTTTTAAAAAGGTTGAAGCTTATATTCGAGGATGGTTTTCTTGCCTTTTTTTTCCTTCTTTCCTTGTTACCTGGACAAGTTTTATGCATCCTTCACATTTCCTCAATGCAAAAAAAAAAAAAAAAAAAAAGAAAGCACGAAAAGAAAAGATCTTCTTTAACTCTCCCACCCATTTAAAAAACGCCAACATCAATAGTATTCATGGTCAGAATCCAACAAAAAGAGGTTGGTTTTTACATTTCCATTATTTTCAGATTATTTATTGAGTCTGTAGTTTCACCTAAACTTCACCAAGGACAAACATCATATCAATTACATATTTAACTTATCGGGGCCTGGACACATAGTAAATAATAAATAAATTCTAATGAGTACCCATTAATTGTGCTATACATGTAAAACTTCATCATAATCATATATATCTTTCAAGACCTAAGCATATAGCCTATACACATAAGTTAAAATTTGGGCTGACACCTATAGTAAGGAAAGAGAACTTACAAGTTTACTATTAATAAGAGTGTTTCAGCCTCTATTCATAAAGCTAATGTTTTCAATAGTAATTTCATTGTAAACTGCAAGGTTTCTGAATGCACATATCTTTCAATGATATTTGTGGATCACATTTTGTTTTCTGTACTTATTAGAGATCCTGCCTGAGCAAATATTATGTCCTCATCCAAAGAGCTTCAATTAAATCAGAAACCTTTAGTTAAACAAACTGGAAAACAAGCTCGAAGTACATATCTTTGGGTGTTAAATCAACCAAAAGCAATATACTGTGGATTAATTTTTTCTACCACTGGAGGAGAAGGGTTATTGCTAGATTTACATTTCTTTTACATTTCTTAATCTCAGGGACAATGAAAGGAACCAGGACACTAGGTGAAATATTGGCTTAAAAATGGCACAAGGGAGAGCATAAAAAGGCTAACCTTTAATTTGCCATTGTCATTTAGAAGAAAGTCCTGGTAGCACAATAAGGAAGGGCCATCAGAACACTTCTAGGTGAAAAAATGGGAGTTTAGAAGTGTTAAGTGATGTACTGAGTCTCACAACTGAGTGGTCAGGAAGTTTGGTTTTGGTTCCAATACCACCTGCAATGAGGCATAAGCACTTCAGGAATTAAAGATGGCAGGTATCCATGAATGATGGAATGGCCTAGAAATATTTACACAATTATTTACTTACAGTCATTTATTGTGTTACCTTGAGGAAACACAATAAATATGTAAGTAAATAATGATGGAAGTTTGTCTAACTAATTTTGGAAATTCTGTTCAGAATACTGAAACGCTATGGTAAATTGCCTGAGTGCTAAAAAGCCACAGAAGGCCTCATCCCTATTCATCAGATGTAAATGTAATGATTTGACTATAGCTGTCATTAACTGGCTAATAACTATTTATGACCTCAGGATGCAGTTCCTACCCAGCTAATGGGCTCCACAGTAAAGCTATGATTTTAGTCCAGCTGTTATGGTTCTTGGTCTCAGTTGCTTGCATTAAGGGACGGGCAGGTTCTGCTGATTATCCACATAATAAGAGCTCATGTTCCAAGGGCCTTCAGAAAAACTCTCATCAAACCAAATTGGAGTTGTGCCTGAGAAAGAAGCCTTGCAGAATAACATGTTGATTGCCCCAAATAATCCTCACGAAATCACACTTAGGAGAAATTGATCATACGTTTATTTTTTCTTTTTTTCTCCAGTTACATTTTTAAGCACTTGTGAGTCACTAAATGCCGGGGGATTGTATCTGATGACATTTCTCAAATGACATTTTTCTAAGCTGATTCCACTTAGTCTTAGAGATGGTACCTGCCCTTATGTGCACAGCTTTGTGTGACGCTCAGAGTCTGATCTGGTTGAGCTGGGCTCAGAGTGCCAGGTAGTTTCTGACTTCTTGGCCAGATGGGCTGGCAGAAAGCATAAGGCCCAGTATTGCTTGCATCTGGTATTCTGACCATCCGTCAAGCCAAGCTCCATTTCCTCTCCTCCTCCTAGGCATTTCCCTTAAGAAAAACTTTCAAGACTGTATTCCTTTATTCAATTGTGTTTAATGAGCATGCTGATGTGCTAATCCTAGGAAAGATGTGAAGAAAGTTTAAGTTACCTTTCCTTTTTCTTTCTGACCTTGCAAGTTAGTTTTTAAGATGAAATATACACATAAGAATTTTTTTCTAGACTTAACTACTTTGTACTAGCTCTATTGTTTCCATGTTGTTGAAATTACCATGACATTGCACCTGAGCTGTTGCAATGGCTGTAGTTCTAACCCATGTCCCTTTGCTTACTTTTACTAAAAGTATTAGATTCTATGAGCTCTTCTCTAAAGAAAAATCTTCCAATGATTTTGCATCTGTTTTAGAGGAAACATCAAAGTCTCCACTGTTGCCCATAAGGTGCTCTGTGACCACTTTTCATCAGACATTACTTCTGGCACCTGTCCTCCCGTTTCATCTGCTCCTACCACCCTTTTGTTGATCCTCAAATAATAAGTACTCAAGTACCTCAAGGCTTTGGCCCTTGTTCTTCCGCAGCCTGGGCTGATTTTTTTTTCTAGGTATATACATGGTGCTCTCCCTTATTTTATTGAGCTTGTTTTTTTTTTTTTTTTTTTTTTTTTTTTTTCAAATGGGACTTCCTGACCAACCTACTTAAAAACACATTTCATCATCTTCTCATCCTGTCTTATTTCTCTCCTTAGCATTTCAAAGCACCCAACTGATGCAATTATCCTGCTCCTCCAGCTGCCTATGGTTGATGAGAGCAGAGAGTTGGCATAGCTCCTGTGAAGACCCATCGAACCCAGATTTGTGATGGGCACAGAATCATCGGTCAATTCTCAGGATGCACTGGATGACCCAAATGGTATAATGACAGAAGACAGACAAATGAAAATGGTGCCAAGATGAGGTCCACATTGTCTAGTCACTGAAGTCCTGTCTCTTTCTTCTGGCCTCCAAAAATTATTCTACCAGGAATACTTTTACATTTAACTAACAAGGTATTTAATAATAGAGATCCAAGCAATAAAGGTACTCAATTAGGTCATACAAGATGCCCGGAGGGAAGCATCCTTGATCTGAGAGGTGTTAGAAGATGTATCAAAGGAAGAACCACTTTCTAGCCTGCTCTCATTCTTCTCAGCATGTTGGCTAACACAACAGATACAGCATCAGCATGCAAATAGACAAGGCATGGGAGGGAGAGGTGGTAGTAAGAGTGACATTTAACTCATCCTTCAGGAAGAGAACTTTCCTAGATGACATTTCCCAGGATAGTTTTCATTATAACTTTCTAACTTATTCTTCCCCCAAGGCAAGGGGAATTTTTCATTTTTATTACCTCTAGAGTGAGGAAGGGCTGAGGAGACTTGACTTTGAATAGGTTTGGTTGTAGCCAGCTTTCACCTGTCTATACCTAAGGCCTTCCATGATGTGACCCCCTACCTGATTTTTCCCATTCTAATATACAACGATTCTTTTCCTGGCCAACTCCACTATCCTGTTCCTCAGACACTTCTGCCATATATATATATATATATATATATATATATATATATGTATATATTTAAAAAATTTTTAACATTTACTTTTTTAAAAACAATTTTAGAGTTACATAAATCCTAAGAAAATTATACAGAGGGTTCTCACATGTCCCCCAAACAGTTTACCTATTAATATCTTACATCAGTACAGTACATTTTAGCCAGGCGTGGTGATGCACACTTGTAATCCCAGAATTCAGGAGCCTGAGACAGGAGGATTGCAGTTCATGGCCAGCCTTAACTACTTAGTGAGGTCCTTTGCAACTCAGTGAGACCCTGTTTCAAAATAAAAGAATTAAAAAAGGGCTGAGGGTAGTAGATCAGAGGTAAAATACTCCTGGGTTCCATCCCTAGTACTGCAAAAACAAACAAACTACAGTACATTTTTATAACTCATGAACTAAGAGTAAATCATTAGTATTAATGACTAATTATTATTATGAGTCACATTTTCTTAACTTTTATTCATTGTCCTTTTTTACCCCAAATCTCTTCCAGAGTATCACAATGCTCTTAGGTGTCATGCCCTCCAAAGGCTCCTCTTAACTGGAACTGTTTCTAGGACTCTCCTTTTGTGATGGCAGTTTTGAGTTGTACTGGCCAGTTCTTGTAGAATGTTCAACTACTGAAAAGCATCCATCATTGCTTTTCATAGGTGGACTAGGGTTATGAGTTTTGGAGAATGAAGATCACAGAGATAAAGTACCATTTATATCATATCACATCAAAAGAACAAACTTGATGTGGGGTGTTGGTCAGATTTCTCTACTATAAAGTTAGGCCTTTACACCCTTTGCATATTGTGACCTTTGGTAAAGAGTCACTATGTGTAGCCTACACCTGAAGAATAGAGTGTTTGCCCTCCTTAAAGGCAGAGAATCTATGGAAATAATTAGAAATTCTATATGTGATTTTTCCCTCTCCCATGTATTTATTGGATCATTTATTAACCTAGGTAGAAACTCATCAATATTTGGTTTACATTCATCAGTACTTTATTTTTGCTTTGCATTTGAATCATAATCCTGTACTTTATTCATTTACTTAGTTTTGGTTAAATTAATTCAGCTTTGTCCTCTCAGAGCTCCTTACGTTGGCTTCTGTACTACTTTGACCTATTTCCATTTATTTCTCAAGTGCTTCCTCACTGTCTAGCTATACAAAGTGCAACAGGTTCACGTTCCTATTTCCTTCTTAATCCTAACATCAGTCATTTCTTCAAGGACCCTTAGTTCATTTTAGTGAAGAACAGTGTTAGAAAACAGTATCTAGGAACTAGATGTGCTCATTGCTACCGGGGGTGTCATTACTTCTAGGTCTTCTTAGGAATCAGAACAAGAAATATATATGCGTGGATAGTACCTGTGAATATCCATAGATCTATAAATATTGATGTATGCAGCCATATGTCTCTAGATCAAATATCCGCTTGAATTGATGTCTCTAGTGCTACTCTGTTACCACACGGACCATTCTAGATCTTGTTCCTCTATAAATCCTCTAACAATGAGGAAATTAGATCTCACCATCTGCCATCCTTATACCACATTGTTCAATTCCAGTTTATGTGTATTTATAAGGAAATCAGAACTGAACGGTGGTCTCATGAGTCACAGCCTCATCAAGTACAGGTTACTTAGGGTGGGACTGTTTTGTGTCACTGCCTTTAGTAATACTGATTTTACTCACTGTTAATACAGATAGATTCCTTTCTGGGACCTCTCCCCCCATCTACATAATTTTTTAAAATTTCATAAAGGTTCAATCTCTTATAGAGTAAAGCACTACGAGCTTTGATGAATGCTAAATGTCATGTATTTAGTATCATACACCCTAGTTTTACTGCCCTAAAAAGTCCTCTGGCCAGGCGTGGTGGTGCACGCTTGTAATCCCCGTGCTTGGGAGGCAGAGACAGGAGGATCGCGCAGGTTAGAAGCCAGCCGCGCTGGCTTAAGAGACCCCGTTTCCAAATAAAAATATAAAATAGGAGTGTAGCCTGGAAGCAGAAGGGCTTCCAGGAACCCCAGTACCACAAAAAAAATTCTCTGTATTTTACCTCTTCAACCCTCCTCTCCTCCTGTGAATCTTTAGAAATCACAGATCTTTTATTTATTACCATATTTATACTTTTGCTGTTTCCAACATGTCACATAACTGTAATCATAGAGTGTGTAGTCATTTCACATGATTTCTTTCACTAGCAATATGCATTTAAGATTTCTTTTGGTCTTTTTCTGGCTTAATAGCTCATCCCTTTTTAACATGAAATATTATTCCATTGGTTGGGTATTTGAGTATGTTTATCCCCCACCTATGAAGGACATCTTGGTTGGTTCCATTTACTGGCAAATATGAATAAAACTGCATTAGACATTATGTGAAGGTATTTCCAGAAATACATGCAGATAGGGAGAAAGTTTGCAGTTGGAAAAATACCAAGATTTTGATTATATTTAGCTTCGAAAGAAAAATGACACACTGTCTTTCAAAGTGACTGAGCCATTCTGCATCCCACCAATGATGAATAACAGTTTCTGTTGTTCCATATTCTTTACAGCGTTTGGTATTATCATTTAAAAAAATTTATCCATTTTAACAGATTTATATTTGTACTCACTGCTGTTTTAATTTCTTCCAATTTTTATGCCCTTTCTCACAGTTGAAAAACTCTGCTATCCTATGTCATATAGCCAAAGCCTTCAAAGCCAATTTTAAAGTAACTTTCTCCATAAATATTATCTTAGACCATCCCTTCCTAACCAGATGGACTTCTCCCTTCCTTAAACATCTAACATCCTTTGTCACTAAAATAAGCCCTTAATATATGAAAGTGACAATGAGATTTATAAGAATAGCACCACATTATTTTCCACAAAACATCACTGTTCCAAAGTTAAAATAGTTTCCAACAATTCAGAAGTTTCCTGGTCATTGTTATGCGGGTGCCAGTGAATAGGAAATGAAGTCTACCTGAGCAGGAGGTTTTGGGAAGACCAGTGGTGCAAACCATTCCCACATACTAGTGCTTTCCCATGGGGGATTCAGTCGCCCTCTCAATTCTGTCCTGCCATTGAATTAACCTTTACATTGTTGAAATAATTAACATCAAATCTGTAGATGCAAAGAGTCTATGGAACATTTCCCAGAAAATGCTTTTTATAAAAAAAAACTTATGATAATTTCTGTTTATGTCTTATTTCCCTTCTAGATTCAAAGACATTGAGTATACACTATGTCTCTAATTAATTTTATATGCAGCAGATATTTACCAATTAAATAAATATAAGCTGTAGTTCAGTAGAGTTTAATAAAAAGGAAGAGTATTTTTCTTATAATAGGATTATCTTCAATTTAATTGCTTCCTTGAGATTTCAAAGAGACCTGAAGGAGAATAAGAGACGCTAAGCTAGACCAGAAGTTTAGGCACCTTGTGGAGAAGACTACTCCTTTATGAATACAGAACCCCTGGGAGGGACACACAGTCTCTTGGTTCCCATAAAAGCTGTGGCTGTGGAGAAGGTCACTTTTCGGAACCAATCAGCTTGCTCGTTGCATGGCCCTGGGCCACCCTGGCTGCAGAAACAGGTCTCTAGCTCCACCCCTGCAGACTAAAGCCGTCCCTCTGTTCTCTCTGTTTTCCACCTGGCACTCTGACTTACACTGAACACAGGGTTGGGAAATCTGATCCCTGCTTGTGCCAGAGTACAGGTGAGCAAAAAGGGATGACTCGGAAGAAGGGAGGCTGATAGCCACACAGAATCTGGGAGGTTAGCTCTGAGATTTCATTGCTTTTATTTCTTATGTCAAATTTACAAGGAGTCGCTTTCCAAGGAAATCCTGATCAGTCCCAGATAGGTGATTCTATATTCTGAGTCTTTTCAGAAGATAAATAGAGAAAATGGGTGACTTTACAGGGCAGGGACAGGATTAAAAGGAGGTTGAAGCCCAATAAAGATCCTTAAGTCAGTAAAGGCAGTACTGGGAGGCTCATGGGGATGAGGTGGATAAAATCATGCCCTAGCTATCAAAGAATTAGCATTGTCTTTCCCCGTTCAATACTGTTTCTGAGCACCTACTCCATGTCAGGCATCAGGGATACAGCATAAATCAAGACACATATGTCTCCTTCCTCATAAATTACACATCCGTCTTAAATTTCAATTGTTAACTATTCCTTTGGGTTATATTAAACACATTATATTTAGAATATATCTATTGCAATTCATACATTTCCTAAATATTGTTAACATTATTAGCAATTCGATAACACAAAATAGCTGTCACAAATCCCATAAATTTTCTAAATCAACCCAGTGAGGGAGATCAGACTGGAGTTATCAGCTCCATTTTCATTTGAGGCAAAGAGGCTCACAGAGTATCTGACTTGCCTAAGTCAAAACACCCATCTTCCCAGATGTGGTCTCAGGACAACTGGCAGTAGAATGATTAGAAGAGGTGCTGCTTAATAAATGGAACTTGTAGGGGGCAGGTGGGACAATTCAAGATCTGCTGGATTAAAAATCTACTGGGTTGGACCCAGGGACTTTCATTTTTTAGTGGTTTTAATTCTCTACTAACTCACCACTACATTGGTGCCTTCAGGATTTTGACTCACGTTTTCTGAGTCTTTTACACTTTTTTCGGCAGCGATGTTGGGAACATGACCTTGCAGAACCGGTGCTTCTCTGTACTTTCCTAGGTGTCTCGATGTGTCTTTCCCTGTACTTCCCTAGCTAAATCCTTCTATGGGAAAGAAGCCTGCCAAACACTGACTCAACTTCCTTCCTTACTGACCCTCCCAGAACACAGACCTCCTAAGAAGTATTTGCGTTACTGTGAGCCTCTTGTCTTTTTGCTGGTGGCAGCATTTTATCCCTGGTGTTTTCTATTTTGACAGCTCATCAGCAGAGCCATTGAAAGGTGACAAGGACCTCACTGTTCAATTAAGGCATAAGTGTCACCGGAACACACAGAGGAGGGGAAGTGAGAGACCTGCATTGAGTCAGCGGAAATAAAAGAGTATTAATAAGCAGATTAGCCCTTTCAACAGTCAGGAGCTGCCTGAGATCTCAAGTATGCTGCCCGATTGCAGTGGGACACCTAGTCTAGATCTGTTTTTCCTGGTTTGCACATATTATTAAGTATTAATATTATGTAAAAGTAGGAAATTATCACCAATTTAACAAAGATTGGTTTACTATCCATTCTGATACTCTGCTATGGGCATAAAGATTACAGCTGCAAATGACACAGACAAGGTTCCTGCCCTAATAATATAGCATACAAATTAGCAGGGTGTGGAGACCTAAAAGAAGCATTTTTCAAAAGCACTGTGGGTTGCCATGGAGAATTTAAGAAAGATACTTTGATATTGTATAGCAAGAGAAGTTAGCATTTCTTAGGGTTTCTCTAGGTGTAGTTGAGAGCCACCTGCTCAAAAACCACTGAAAAATGCCTGGAATCACCCCCAACACTCTGAAGATGGGCTTGGGAAGCCATATTTTTTTTGTGTGTGGTACTGGGGATAGAACCCAGGGGCATTCTACCTCTGAGCTACACCTCCAGCTCTATTTTTTATTCTCTATTTTGAATCAGAGTCTCAGTGAGTTGCAAAGGTTCTCAATAAGTAGCTGAGGCTGTTTGAGAACTGTGATCCTCCTGTCTCAGCCTCCCAAATGGTGAAACCACATTTTTAACAAACTCCTTAGGCTGCTCATTTGCATATCAAAGCTAATAATCACTGGTGTACTTGTGTGTGTGTGTGTGTGTGTGTGTGTGTGTGTACACACAGGATGGGTGAAAGTTTTCAAGAAAAGCCTTTGTGAAGAAATGGTTTGTGACACAGAATGAAGCTTGAAAACCAAGGCTCAAGCAATAGAGCTTAGGCAGGAGCTTCCCAGATGGAAGTAACAGCATGTGTCAAGTTTCAAAGTGAATGGAAAGGAGACACAATTTCTCCATGTCGGAAGAATAAGAAGAAAAATGAAGAAGCACAGAGACAAGAGGAGGACTCCAGATACAGGACCTTGTCAATATTATCAAGGATTTAGGATTTTGTCTTAAACCACCGAAAAGTTGTAGGCAAAGGAGGGATGCGGAGAATTTTTTTCACTTATAAAAGGAAACATAACACTAAGGGTTTTAAGTATCTCTGGGGAGGAAGGTCGGCTTCACAGAAGAGGCCAAGGCAATGTTACCTTGGGTTAGTTCAGAGTGAGCAAAGATGAAGAGCCATGAAGGGATTCAAGAAGTGTTTAGAGGGAAGAGCCAAGAGGAGCTAGTGATCCTACAGGCACAAAGAACTACAGCTTTGTCTCGTGCTGACTACCACTTTGAGGAAAAATAAGTTGAGCCCCTGTGGAGACAGAGCACACTCTTTCAAAAGACTTGCTGCTTCCAATCCCCTTTGTGGCCAAGGGTTTGCTTTGGCCCATCATGGATTCCCAAACGCAATGGCTTACTGTTCTTCTTCAGGAAAAAACATTACTGAGTGACCCCCCTGGGCTTCATCTCCTCCTTACTCCTATTCAATAATCCTCAGTTACACCTGAGGCTAATACTGCCCCTGAATCAGTCCAGTGGCACCCTTCTCCCGGGGGTTGTATCACAGACTCTGGGAGTCAAGGCCTGGATGGTTCAAGGAGACAAGAAGTCTGTTTTCTCCAGGCTTTGCCACTAAACCCTCTGGCCTGGGCAGAGTCTTGGGTTTCCCACATGGACGTCATACTCTTCACACAGTCTCATGGCATTCTGAACTTTTCCTCCTTGGCTCTTATCCCACTTACATTTAAGTCAGAAATGCCTCTAACTAGCTGTTAACTATCCACGTCCTCCATTAAACCGTAAGGTCTGATGTCCAGGAGCATGGTTCATGATCGTCTCCAATTCTGATGGTTGCTGAGTCTACAGGCAAGAGCTGTGATTTCTGACCTCGAAGGACTCACTCCTGGGACTTTGAATAGATGGACATGATACACATATAGGAGGTAAAGTTGGCAGAATCTAAGCTAGGTGTTGTGCCACCTGCCTCCAATTCCAGTACGTGGGAGGCTAAGACAGGAGGATCACAGGTTCAATGCCAATTCTGGCAACTTAGTGAGTGCCTCAGAAATTTAGCAAAGCCATGTTTTGAAACGAAATTAAAAAGGGTTTTGAGTGTAGCTTGGAGGTAGAATGTCTCAGGGTATAATTTATACTACCACTAAAGGTGTAAAAAGAAAATAATAGCCAAATCCCATCACTTTTTATATGTGAAGAGTAGAGGTGGAGAGGGAGTAAGAGTATAGAAGGGTCCCCATGAACTGGTAAGAGTACTTGGATGAATGGAGTTACTATTAAATGAGATAGAGAAATCTACAGAAGGACAACAGCTCTTGAATATAAGACAACTTCCATTTGGGGCATTTAAACTACAAGGCAAGACACACACGTGGCAATTTCTGGTGGGCAGAGTCCTGGAGCATTTCAAGGTTTTGGTAAGAGATCCAAGTCAGAGGGATTGCTTATATTTTTTTGAAAACTACCCTAAAACTTTTTGAAAAATAAATAAGATGGTCATATGAACACAATCCAACTAACAATAGTTAAGTAGCAGTCTTGATCCCAATTGCTTTGGCTTAGTTAATCCTCATAATAATTCTATGGGATAGATGTACTTTTGATTTCAGTTTCAAAGACGAGGAAGCTGAGTCACAAGAAGTTCGAGCATCTTTTTTCCAGGTTACACAAGGAATAAATGGTGGAGACAGTGTTGCAGCCTCACAATTTGGACCGACTGCCTCCAATGATGCTCTTCATCAATGATGCTGCTGTGTCAACAGGCCATCCTCTTTCAGGCCCCTCATCACAATTATCTGCTGTCTCCCTGCTTCACTCCAATCATGAATATCTTGACTAGCTATCTCATGTTTTTGATCTTGTGTTCATCATGTTACAGGTAAAGACATTGAGGCACAGAATGATAAAAAAAAAAAACTTCTACACAGCCACAGGGTTAGAGACTGGGTGAACTGGTATTTGATCTCAGCTCAATCAATTTCCAGGACTTATAATTTTTCATCACACAAAACCATGTTTTTAAGCTCAACTCTTTGATTACTTAGATGGATATAAAGGAAGGCTGGACATTGGTCTGGGAAGAAGACAAATGAAATTCTAGACTAAAAGTTTCCATTCAATATCTGATGTAAGATAATAGTAAAAATACTTTTAATCATTGATTAGAAACATTAGATTAGATAGTCCATCTAGTTCTCTGACTTTTATAATTTCAACAGAAATTATTTGTTCATTTTAGTAATAGGAAGTGAACCCAGGGACATTCTACTTTTAAATTATATCCCAAACCTATTTTATGTTTTTTTAATTTTGAAACAGTGTCTCACTAAATTGTTGAGGCTGACCTTGCACCTCTAATCCTCTTGCCTTTGCATCCCAAGTACTGGGATTATACCTATTTCAGAAAATATTTTTGAGGGGGAGAAAAGATATTTGGTTTCTGCAGAAGACATCCATACTATCTTTAAAATCCCAAATGATGACTCTTGTTAAATAGATAGTGCAATTTGACCCTCACCACAAATCCCTGAGGTAGTACTATCATTATCTGCTTCTGCCCCTATTTACAGAAGTGGGACTTTAACTGTGTGTTAATTCAGTGGACTTCTCCAGAACACATCCAACTAGTGCAGGGGAGAACAATAGCAAATTTAGGTTTATCTCATGCCCAGGCTTAAGCTTTAAACACCATATATTATACCTTCGATTTGTTATAGATGATTCTAATAACATTAACTTTTTTTTTTTCTTTTTTCTTTTTGCTGTACTGGGGATGGAACCCGGGGGCATTCTACCTCTGAGCTATATCCCTGGTCCTGTTTTTTATTCTTTATTTTGAAACAGGGTCTCACTGAGTTGCAAAGGGCCTCACTAAGTAGTAGCTGAGGCTCTCTGAATTTGATCAAGAGATAAGTGGAAAAGGCAACCATACCCTAGCAAACTGTGAAAGACCAGCAAATGAGATGTGCACCATAAAGAAAGCACTTCTTAGTGAAGGGAACAGTATTGCTTGTACCTCTTGAACTGCCCTATGTCCTCCAGTTGGCTTTGACAAAATACTAGGTTCTACTATAAAGACTATATACTGTGTATGGATGAGCACAAAACAGAATGTCTACTGCCATTTGGACACCGGGCTAAGAAATAGTATAGTCATGGGTGAATACATAAAAGGTTACACGACTGTATCTCTTAGTCTGGACTCTATTTTTAGTGTTGGCATTTTAGATTCTTACATTTTAAAATGCTCTTACATATGCCTTAGATTTTAGCATATATCTGGTAGACTTTTTAGTGGAGCAATAAACAGAATGAATGCATGGAAAAGAAAGGCTAGCAGAAGAGGAAGCCAAGCAAGGACTTCCACAGCAGGTGACTGTGTGAGGACTTAATTCCTGGTTGCCTGCAGTCTTCTCTTCCCTTGATTACACAGCGTTAATTGCCTCAATTAGTGAGTCATTTGGCCCCTTGAGTACTTCCTCTTTGAAAATGCAAATGACCATGAATGTCAAAAGACGGCCATTCATGGCTTAGTTAGTATGAATTAGTTTAGGTAATTTGCTCCCTAATTCTTAGACCAATTCCTGAATCAAAGGAGTTTGAAAAATATCACCTGATCCAATTTTCTTTTTCATAGCAGAGTTATATCACGGAGGCCAGGAGAGAGGTTGTGGTCTAATCAGTAATCTTACAATAGTTTCAAGACTCAGTCTCAGGACCCAAGTGTGAGGACTATCAGTGCAACACACCTTTCATTACCCCATCTGGCCCCAGATGTTAAGATCCATGATGATTGTGCCGTGAAATGATGTAAGGGACTCGGCAAAAGGTATCCTTAAGTGTGGGGTGGAGAAAGACTGGGTTCCTCTGCTCACTAGCCTTGGGAACTGGGAATGGTTCATATGCTTTTAAGCTTCCGATTATTCTTCTGTAAAACAGAGATAAATATTATCTTACTTTGTTGTTGTAAAAATGAAATAGTATCATACATTTGATGCACCAAGAAAAGCACCAGGAAATCCCAATGTTAAAAAAAATGTATTACATCAGAACCACATGATTCTAGTCTTGGAAATGGCTTGTTACAGGACATGTGGATGATAACCTTGTGCGGGAATGTTTGTCAACTGCCTTTTAACTTTCTGAGTATGAATTAAACCTCTGGTTATATAAATGTCACAACCAGATACCATGCTAGTAAACAGCAAAGGATATACAACCTTGGGAGCCTTTCCTGCATATCTCTAAAGGAATTAGGCAGAGAGTATCTTGAACAATTTATAGTATTTTGAGATAGATGTGCAAAGCTTTTCATGGGAACGTTGATCCTTTTAATTAATCCCTGTGAATTTCTAGTTTGCAAGGAGCAGCTCTGGCATTCTAATTAAAGCTTAGGGTTGTCAGTTTTTGGAGATATTGAGGAAAACAGAGATCAGTGAGAAATTTTGAAATTGGAATTAAACTAAAGTATCTTAAGATGTTGAGGGACATTGTGGTCAGAAGAAAGGAAAATACAAGCAGATAAAAATATAGTGTTTTTTTTTTCTGAGATTTAAAACTGTTACTCAAAAATTTCTAATGGATGAGTGGTTAGAATTTTAGCAACTTTACTTCTTAAATATGAAGTTTGGTGAAGATTAAAGTAAGATCAATTGCCTTAGTAATCATAAATATAAAAAATATGAAAACATCTTGTTGTTGCTTCATTGTTGAAAGCTGGACCCCATTGCCACAGATCAGCTTTAATAAGACGTAATTGACTGTAGAACAATGGTTCCGATTAAAATTATGTTATTCATAGAAACTCTAAGCACATGTTTCAGAAATTAAAGTAGACTTCTGTACCCCCCTAGCGTATCTCAAGTTAGAAATAGCACTGCTTCTAACCCCACAACAAGACAAAGTGGTGTAATTTATGAAATCATAACTCTTTGGGGAAAGCATCGCAGAGATGAGGTCATAGAGAACACAAGGAGTCTGAAATCTATGTGAAGACACAACGGTACCTAAAATGAGATATGGACACTGCCTTCCTGGGATAGAGTCCAGAAGGAAGTCAGAGCCACCTCGTTGCAAAAGGATGAGGATTTCACCTTCCCTCTCTAACAAATTTCTAAAGCTAATCAGACTCTCCTTCTGAAGACCAAATAGATTTCTTCAGAAGCCCCAGGAAATGCAAATACCAGAGGCATTTATATCCAATTACTAGTGCTTCCTCATGGGCTTTGATAGTGTATATAGAAAAAGACTGGAAGCAAAAGAAGATACTAAAGAAAATCTCAGGGTTGCAGGCCTTAAGAAGGGAGTCAGCCACCCATCCCACAGTCTCTGCTTCTTCTCAATCCTAAGGAATTTATTGAAGACAGTCTTTCAAATATTTCTACTTATAATGTATAGCCATCATCACCAGGTGAAGGAATTACTATTTCTCATGACTTCCAAGGCAGTATGACATATGTGAGAACCCTCTTTACCACATCATCATTGACAGTAAAGTCAACATACTGGACCAAAACATGTCTTTGATCAAAAAAATCAATCTATTAGACCAAATTGGGGGAGAGAGAGAGACAGAGAGAGAGCGAGTGAGTGGAAGTGAGCATCTTTCCCCCATTTGTCATTTAAGTGTTTCCAGGACTCCAGAAATTGGAATATATATTTTATACACACAAATAAAATATAGATATGTATTTTATACACTTGTGCTCATCTAAGCATCGTGCAGTTCTATAATGTAGGCATCAGTATTGGCATTCTTGTTTCAAGAATGGGAAACTGAGGACACAGTGGTAAATTTCTCAAAGGCACAGCCCACAGCATTACAGCAAGGATTGTGAATGGCTGATTGTGAACCTCATGCTAGAATGTTCTGTTATACTGGACTTCATCTACCTGCCTAATATTAAGCCTTACAGCAGTGTGCAGGACATCAGGGAATTCCCAGTTTATTTGATAGTTTGGTTCTAATGGTGCTTGTAGACCTAAAATCTAGTTAAAATAATACCAGTTTACACTGCATTAGACTTGTTTTGAGAGCTATTAATCATTGACTAATATATATTGACTATGGGGATTGTGCCTGACATTATTTAGTTTGTTATTATAGTGATTTTATTATTGATATAGCCAAAAAATTTCTGGCCGTCTATTCTGGCAGGTTTTATTTGAACTGTAGATTTTAAGTAATAGCCACAGAATCCACTGTGTGATCAGCACCCTTGGGGTGCTCAGAAACACTGAAAATTCCAGGAGCTCATTTTGCCCTCCTAAATCATATTCACTAGAAGGAGGTTCAGGAATCTGCATTTGTGTTGTGGCACTAGGGATTAAAACCAGTACCTTGCCAGGCAGGTGGCACACACTTCTAATCCCTGTGCTTGGGAAGCTGAGACAGAAGGATTGCACAGGTTCAAAGCCAGCCTCAGCTACTTAGTGAGGCTCTCGGCAACTTAGTGAGACTCTGTTTCCAAATAAAGTATAAAATAGGTCTGGGAGTATAGCCCATAGGTAGAAAGCCTCTGGGTTCCACCCCCAGTATCACAAAATAAAATAATAATAATAAAATAAAACTAGTACCTCATACAAGCTCAGCAAATGCTCAAATACTGAGGTACTTCCCTAACCTTGTTTTTAACTTTATTTGAGCCAAGGATTCATTAGTTGCCCAGACTAGCCTTGGGAAATTTGTGATCCTACTCCCTCAGCCTACCAAGAAGATGAGAATATGCAGGTATCCACTACTATTCCTGCTAGGAATCTGAAATATAGTCACAAGAAGATAAACTATTTAGAAACACTTTGGGAGTTTTTAATTCCTGTGTTTAAAGAAGTGAATGTTTCCATGTAATTCACCACATAAACAAAACTAAAGACAAAAGTTCCATGATCTTTTTAACAGATGTCAAGAAAAGCTTTCCATAAAATCTAACACCCATTTGTGCTAAAAACACTGCATAGAATCAAAATAGAAGGAACATATCTCAACACCATAAAGACCCATGGCCAATATCATATTGAATGAGGAAAAACTATGAGAGTCCTCCATAAAAACAGAAACAAGACAGGGATGTCCACTATCATCATTTCTTTTCAATATAGTACTTGAGGCTATAGCCAGAGCAATAAGGCAAGAGAAGGAAATGAAAGGAGTACAAATAGGAACAGAAGAAATGAAACTATCTCTATTTACAAATGATATGATACTACACTTAGAAGACCCAAATAATCTCAACCAAAAGGCTTTTAGAACTGATTCAACAAAGAGTTTGGAATCAAAATCAATCTTAAAAATCAAAAGCTTTTCTTTATGCTAACCATAAATATATGAAAAAAAATCCAGAAAATATTTCCACTCACGATATCATCCAAACAAAAAAATATGTAGGAAAAACCCTACCCAGGGAAATAAAACATATGTAGTAGAAGAATTATAAAACATTGAAAAAAGAAATTTAAGAACTTAGAAGATAGAAGGACCTCTCATGATCTTGGATAGGAAGAATCAATATCATCAAAATGGCCTTTCTCCCAAAAGTGATCTACAAATTCAATGCAATTTGTAGATTTATTTACTGAGGTCATTCTTCACAGAAAAAAAATAATACTTAAATTTATTTGGAACAATAAAAACCCATAATAGCCAAAGTAGTTCTCAGCAACAAGACCAATGCAGGATGCATCACAGTACCTGACTTCAAACTACAGAACCATAGTAATAAAAGCAGCATGGTATTGGCACAAAAGCAGACACTTAGCTGAGCACAGGATGGAAGAAAGTAGGAGAGAATAGGGCAAGAACAGGGCAAGGTTAAATGAGTCTTGTGTGCATACAGGCTTCTACCACCTTGAACCTCATCAAGATGTGTTATTACAATGCACAAATGAGATAAAATAAAATAAAATCAAGTGAATGTTTCAGTCAACATCCTCACTGATGTAATCCAAAAAAACTGACCACACAACGTAGAGGAAGGTAGGTTCATTCGCTCACAGGTTTTGGAGATTTCAAGGGTCAGTTTGTGTGAGGCCAGTTCTGAAGACTCAGGGCATTTCAATTGGAAGCAGAGAGTGTGAGAGTAGGGGAGTGTGAAGCTTTGCTCTCATGTCACAGGGGGAGGAAAGAAGTAAAGAAAGGAAAAAAAGAAAAAGAGCAGGGGTTGGAGAGACCTCATAGAGTCCACAAGAACTCTCCTTAGCAATCAAGTCCCAATTTCAACGTTGCTACCTTGATTCTGTGAGGGCTGGGGAAACATTCTAAATCCAAACCATTAAAGTAAGAAATAGTCTGAAAACTGACATAAAATCTTAGCAATGTTTTCATCCACCAAATGTTTCTTAGATCATTTTCCATCAAGGGTTTCTTCCACATTATCATGAGGTTGCCAGTTTTATTTATTTATTTATTTATTTATTTATTTATTTATTTTTTGCTAAATGATTTACTTAAGTTCCACATCTGTGTCTGGTAGGACCCTATTCTGAGTGATCTGTTATTTTAAAAAATTAGATTTGTTTTCATTCTTCTTTATGACTTTACAAGATTTTTTTTTAACTTGATCTATACCATTATACAACAGCACAGTTGATCTTTCAAATACATATGATACTATTTTAAAGTTAAAGGATAAAATGCATACCCTTACCCTTTTAAGCCCATCTGTCTCAATTTATGGCAAGTATCTTTTGCATGTATTAGCTTGGGAAGATTCACTGATCCCAACTAGCTATAGCTGACAATTCGGTTTCCTCTGTGAATGAGGAATTGCATCTCAGCAGGTAACTGAATTTTATTTTGCAAAAGAAGAAAACATAAAATAATTAAGAAGATAGGAGGCTGCCTGCACCCGTTATTTCTGTAATTATCAACATTTTGTGTGCTAAAGGCTGCAGTTCTGAGAAGGACACATTCCTTATGCTGCAGTTAATAAAGGCACATTGCAGAGCATTCCAGAAGAGATCCGTAGTTACCAGTGGGGACCACAATTCAGAGCATGCTGATCTATTGACTTCTTTTACCTGCCAGAATCACAAAGCACTTCACAATGCAACCAGCATTTTCAAAAAGGAGGTCACCTCACCCTACTGAAAATTGTGGGCATCTCAGGAAGTTCATGGTTGTACTGCAATAAAAATGCTCTTTTTGTTTTAAAACCCAAATCAGAGGCTGCCACTCCTCCTTTCTGCTTAGAATCATAGCAATCCTTAGGGCTGGAAAGAGACTTAACATTTAATAACAGTAGGTAGCTCTTTATTAATTTATTTTCATTTTTATACCATAAAGGATAAAATCAGAGAATCTGGCTCCCACTTTTTCCACCTACAAAAATTACTTTCCCTCTCTTTCTTTATTGAAACCTGAACTCTTTTGATCTCCAATGTGAACACCCCTTGCTTCTTACTGGTTGATATTACTGGCCTACAGGCATGGTAGAACATTCAGAGAATATTTATAAAGTACTATATAGCAGAGCTTGGTAGGTTTAGTATCAGGGCACTAAGTTAAATGAAGTGGGTGTGACTTCTACTGTGAGGGTAGAATCTAGTAGGGCTAATAAGATAATAAACAATTTCCTAACTTATTTTAAAATTGTAAGGGTGATAAGCTTGAAATAGTATGGCTAGATGGTATCTTAGAAACTTAACTGGTGAGATCTGAACAAGCAGGAAAGTCATAGGTGTCCTGGAGGAAATAAAAATGGAGCCCACATCTAAGGAATATGATGAGAGTGAGGAGCTGTGTTCTACCTGAGGCAATCGTACAGATAAGTCGCAGGCAGAAAAGACTCTCAGAATGCTGACCAAGATCAACTCCCCAATATTCGTTTATCAGCTGAAATACTTCTATAAAGAAAATATTTCCACCATTAACGCTTTGGTCCCTTTAATTTACAAGCTGTCCAAATGATAAATGAGAGCTTTTAAAGTATCATTATGAAGTCATAGATTTAAATATGTTTTTGTTTCATCTCATTGCAATTAATGATCAGTACTTACATTTCTCCATGTTGGGGCAGTGGGAGTCTGTTTAAGTAGTCATCTGTAACAATATGCTTACTTTACGTATTAAGATTTAGCATACACATTTAATATGCCAGACATGGAGTTGGCCATTTCTTTGAGAAACTGTAACATTTTATGGGAAATAATATTGGATATCACAATATAAGTAATAATGATTAATAATGATGAGCAATCATTACCAGGTCTTTACGTGGACAAAATGTTCTTTTAAGGATATACTTTATCTTGAGTTTGTGCTTTCAATTAATTTAAGATCACAAGGATTTTTACTAATCTTTTAACTTTTCATCTGTATATTCTTTTTTCCCCATGATGAAAATCCTGCTTTTATGGCATTTACATAATTATTCTTTGCTTTATTTGATGATATGCACCTGATAGTCTAAGAACAAAAGCATCAGTATGACCTAAAATAAAACTTTTTGGGAGGAGTACTAAAGATTTAACCCACGGACATTTTACCTCTGAGACACCCTCCCCGCCCTTTTTATTTTTTATTTGTGTACTTTTCTGTGGAAGTAGGGTCTTGCTAAATGGCTGAGGATGGCCTGGGACCAATAAGCCTCAGCCTGTCTCAGCCTTTGTCGTTCTGGGATTACAGGCATGCACCACCACACCCAGCTAATAAAACTCTTTTAAAACTTGTTACAACTAATTTTGTCTATGGGGTACACATCATTAGAAATATATGGTCAGAGGGCTTTGTTTTCTCTGCCCTTTGATTAACTGTATTAGTTCTACCTCTAACTTAATACACAGATTCACTTGTTTCATCTGCTTTGGATTTCTAGAATTGTTTCTTATTTACTTTTGCTTCATTATCAGGTAATTATGTGGATCCACAGTCAAATATGAACAGTTACTCTATTTTCTCTCTTCCTCTACAATGATTCTTCTTTGATGATAAAGTTCCATTTTAAAAAAAGATGAGGAAATACACATCCACATCTTCTCCTTCCTGAATAAATGATAGTACATGTGTGTTTTTTTTTTCTGCCTTGTTCCTTATGTCAAAGAGATCACGGTAGTTTACAGAGATAAGCCTCATTTCCTCTTAAAGTACACAAAAGGCAATTATATGGATTTATTGAACCAGTCCTTTACTGACAGACATATAGGTGTTTCCCAGTCTTGTGACTGCAAAACACTTCAACTGATAGTATGACATGCATACCCTCTTTTTTGGCAAAGAAAAATCTTAAGATAGATTCCTACAGTGGATTGCCAGGTTGAAATGTGCATGCAGACGAAATTTTCACATGTACTGCCAATAGCATCACTATAAGGTTTGGGACAATTTGCTTCCTCAGTAAGAGTTATATGAGAATGACTTTATTTCACACACCCAAATCAATAAAATTTGCTGTAAGTCTTTAGGATGTTGGCCAATCTGAAATCCTGATAATTGAGGGAGGCAAGAGAGAAAAGAGTGTGCCCATCAAAAAAAATATAGGTGTGGTCCAGGTGATGAATTGAAGGTAGAGTCGATACACTCAAGACAAAAAAAACAAAACAAAAAGTGCAGGATTTCGTTTAAGGTAAAATTCAGACAGAAGGAAGTGAATATCTACCTTTTTTCCCTTTTAAGTAATTTCTGATTTTGAAGAGACAATTTTCAGTAGTTTTATTTATAGTTTCTTATCCCCTACCCATCATAAAACAAAAACAACAACAATAAAACCTTATTTCCCTTTCTACAATTTTTTTTCTTTGGGTTGTGAAACAGTTTTGAATGTAATTGTTGGAACACATGAAATATATTTACCAAAGCAAACTCTGCTGAAGAGAGTTGAAAGGGTGCAATGAACATCTGGTATTTGAAACGTGCTTATGCTTTTACTTGCATGAGATGAAATCCTGAGCTTCTCATTAAGAAGTTCTATCTTCTCCCCAGCCCTAACTGAGGTGAATGAAATCACAAAACAAAAATATCCCCTTAATGTTCAAACAGACTCGGCTAAGGGTGAAGCTCAGGAATAGACCTAGCATGCCAGAGGTGCTAGGTTTGATTGCCAGCATCGCGTGTGCGTGCGTACACACACACACACACACACACACACACACACACACACACACACACACAGCATATCCAAGTAGACTGCTGGAAAATTCTGTTAACACTGACTCTATGGGTACAAATACTGTACTGAGGGTTGGATTTCTTGCAATAGTTTCCAGTGTCATATTTCTTCCCATCCTGGTGATATCAGTCTGATTTAAGCAGTTGACTTTGCTCATGACCTGTGCTTATTCCCCATTTGATGGGTGGTACCCTCCTTCATCTATCTGACGCTTTTCTTTGCCCTACAGTGATCTGAATACCACTTGCACCTACAAGTTCATATTTCTAATAGTCACCTATATGCTGAGAAATTCCTTATGTTTTATAAATATCTACATAGGTCTGTTTCACTTTAAGTACAAGGCATACAAGCAGTGTGAAGAAAGTGGGATTAGAGAGGAGAAATCCTAGAGTGTGGAGAGTAAATGGAATGTGATTATTTGAAAGTGCTGTGGCTTTACATATTTATTTTTTCTTAAGTATGAACCCAACTTAACTTTGTAAAATGGGGGTAATTTCTTAAATTATCTGATCCTCACTTTTGTCATATGTAACATGTAGAGGATAATGAATTCCTGATCCTTCATAGAATAGCTTTTGAGGGGGAAATGTATAAATATACATTTAAGATGGTATGATTCATAAATCACAGCCAGGTATGGTGGTGCACACTTGTAATCCCAGCATTTGGGATGCTGAGGCAGGTGGATCGCAGTTTGCTATTTACTGAGGCCCTTTGCAACTCATTGAGACCCTGTTTCAAAATGAAGATTAAAAATTGGGCTGGGGGGTGTAGCTCAGAGATATAATGCCCCTGGGTTCCTCCATTACCACAAAATATAAAATAAAATAAAAATAAATAAATCACTGTGAGGAGTTTTGAACTGCTCTTTTAATAGTTCTGTTAAACTTCTTTTTAAGGAATTTGGTGGTGCTTTGATGATTATACACGTAATTTTTCAGTTAATACCTTAGGAGGAAGAATGTATTTTTCAGTAAACACAATTTTGAAACTTAGGTTCTAATAAAATCCTGTTTAATTCAGAATGTCACATATATAAGCATATGCACAATAATCTGTATATATGCATGATGTGTACATGTGCATGTACATATGTATGTAAATGGAGTAAAATACCTGAGCTATATGGCAAAATTGTAAAAAAAAAAAAAACAATGTTGCACTAGTAAGTTCTAGAAAAGAAAGTTGATAAAATTTATTCGAAATGTTTTTTTTTAAATGATTATAAGTACTTGAAGGAAAGTAGATTTAATTAGAGGAAGTGCAAGGTGAAGCTACCTTTCACAGATTTTGAAGGAGATTTATGAGTACTTAAAATGCATTTCAAAAACTTACAGCACGCATTTATAATTATATATTATTTGATTTCAGAAATTTCTTGATACATGCAAATAACCATTAACACTAGTCTGTTTTCATGTTGTGTTGAAGAAATTTGGGAGAGTAAAGATGAGGGGAAGCTTGGTGAGAAGTGGAAGAAAAAAGATGTAAAATGGTAATTTAATAACTGTCATAATTAATGGATGAAGAAAAACAGACAAGTGGTTTCTTATTCTCTCCAAATACTGATATTCCCATTAGCCTGCCTGTTTTTTAATTTATGGAAGACATTTTCACCAAAGGATAATACACATATTTTTAAAAGCACAAATCATGAATACAGTAGTCTCTCCTTATCTATACAGTAGTCCCTGTCTATATTATATTTTTTATGTAGATACCTACAAAAATGTTTAATTTATAAATGAGGTAGAGTAAGATTTTACACATTCATAATAAAATAGAACATGATAAGCACATATGAAATGAAATAAATACTAAGTAGTAGCATTGTTACTCGTGTGCTTTGAGTCATCTGTCATCAAGTAAAATAAGGGTCTCCCAAACCTATGAGGCACTGTGATTCCACAATGATCTGATCTGAAAACCAAGCATCATGCATCATGGGCAGGTAGTATATAAGAAATAGAGGAGAGAGAGAGAGAGAGAGAGAGAGAGAGAGAGAGAGAGAGAGAGGAAGTAGAGAGGGAGGGAGAGATATGAGAGGGGGGAAGAGAGAAGGGATAGATGACAGAGAGAGAAAGAGATGAGAGAGAGAAAAGAAGAGAGGAGAGGAGAGAGACAGAAAGAGACAGACGGTCAGACATAATTCACAGCTTAGGCAGAACACCAGGAGACTTCATCACCGCTCAGAGGATTGTGCAGTTTAAAACTTATAGATGCTTATTTCTGGACTTTTTCATTTGCAATTTTCTCAAATGAAATGGACTATCGTAACTGAGCCCCTGAAAAGTGAAACCACAGAAAAGGGGGAGGACTGTTCTAGTCATCCTGATAATCATTCTACTTAGAACAGATACACCTAACATGTAGCCTCCACCTGATCAACACATGGATAAAATTCTCACCAAGAGAATTTCTCACTTGAGTGGTTATCAGGCACAGCCTCCGGCATGCATAGCCTCTCACTCAAGATCTAACACTGTAATTTGGCTTGGTTTTGGACATTGCATAAATATAAGCACCTAGCACCAAGTATATATGACCTTGTGTCTGATTTCTTTGGCCACATGCATGTAATAAGCATCTGTTATATTTCATGTAGCTGTAGCATATTCACTCTTCCTGCTGTGAAAATATGGCTTCATTGACAGAGGGCCTGTCAAGACTTTTTGTTTTAAAATTATTTTAAAAAATTACTTAAGGACCCATAGTTTTTTTTTCTTACTTAAGTTGGGAATATATATTCCCAATATATACGTGATTGTATAGGCTGTCTTTGTACCTATCATCCACAGATGGGATGAGTATTTTTCCCGTACGCTAGGTTGTTTTCAGTTTGTCCCTGGTATTTTTCACCATTAAGAAAGCAGGATTTTTGTTATTGGTTTTATCTTTATTTCTATTTGTGGTACTGGGGAATAAACCCAGGGATATTCTGCCTCTGAGATATACCTCCAGCCTGATTTGATTCTTTTATTTTGAAATAGGGTCTCACTAAGTTGCTGAGGCTGGCCTTGAACCTGCAGTCTTCTTGTCTCAGCTTCCAAATACTGAGAAGGCAAACATCAGTCACCACACCTGGCTTATACTGCTTTTCTATGTCTTTTTTAATTTTTATTTTATGTATTAGTTTGTTAAATTAATATTCAGAACCTTACTTTATTTTTCGCTTGTATCTTTTTGTTGTTGTTGTTGTTTTGTTTTTGGGTGGTACTGGGGGTGGAACCCAGAGGCTTTTCTACTTCTGGGCTATACGCCCAGACCTATTTTGTATTTTATTTGGAAACAGGGTCTCACTAAGTTGCTGAGAGCCTCACTCAGTAGCTGAGGCTGGCTTTGAACCTGCGCTATCCTCCTGTCTCAGCCTCTCAAGCGCTGGGATTACAAGCATGCATCACCATGCCCGGCTCTTGTATCTTTTAAAATTTAAATTCGTATTTTTATTGTGCTTTTAAGGGAGTTCAAGGCCAGCTTTGTATGAGGATTTTTTTTTCCTATTTAAGAAATTTTTTCTACCCCACAGTCAGAAAGATATTTTGCTATATTCTTTATAGAGGTTGGCTTACTTATTTGCTTTTTCGTTTATTTTCTTTTTACCATTTAAATAGGCAATCATATGGAATTGATTTTTGTGTCTGCTGTTGTCAGGGGGCAGGTTTCTATTTTCCCATATTGGAACTGGCATCAGTTCCACATTGGTGATTTAATCAATTACCACATGGATGGCTTAAAACAACACAAAATTTTTTATATAATTATCTAATTTAGAAGTCTGACACAGTCCCACCCAGCTGAGATGCAGTTGTCAGTGGGGCTGTGTCTTCTCTAGAGGCCCATGGGAGATCCTGTTTTCACGTCTTTTTCAGCTAGAGAGGCTGTCTTCCTGCCAGGCCTTACAATAGGTGCTACTTCTTCCAAATCTGAGGTCTACCTCTTATCACCCTTCCTAACAGCATCTCTTGACCTGACCTTTCCCTCCCCACCTCTACTTTTCAGGAATGTCATGATTATATTAGGTCCATCCAGACAAGCGGGGTATTCTTTCTTTAAAGGTCATTTCATGAACAATCTAACTTCACCTGCAACATTAACTCCCTTTCCCATGTAACCTAAAATATTCACAGGTTCTGGGCTGAGAGATGGGCATCTCTGGGGAGGCCTATTCTGCTCATCACTGTGTCCTGTTTACAGTCCTTCTGCTATTGCACTGAAGAGGTATTTCATCATAAATCAAGCTTATCATGTTTTATATCTTTTTCAATGGTCTCTTGGTATACTCTTCCACTAACAACACAGTAAGTTAATTCACAAATAACACAAATTTAATAGATCCTCTGCCTTTATTTTCAGAGATTATCTTGGCCTTTTTTTGCCATTTGCCTACATAAAACTTCCAATTAGCTCATAAATTTTGACAGATTTTATTTCAGATTGCAACAGAAGTATAAATTCACTGAGAAAAAATGACATTTTTATAATATCAATTTTTCCATTGCATATGCATGGTATCTTCTTAAAATTAGGGAGCCAGGGTAACATCTTTCTTTTCTCATAATAATATTCTGAATTTTCTGTGTGGAGGTTATTGATCAATGTACTTATTCAATTATATGTTGTACCCTTATTAAAAACTTAACATTTTTATGTTTGCTGTTATGTTATCTGACTAAATATACGTTTGTTTCTTTCAGCTCGGTTCTCTTAGTATTTTTCACATTGTATTGTCTAGGATTCCAATAAAAATATTGACTAAAAGTGATGAAAATAGGGTTTGTTGCATTATTGTTGACCCCAGAAAAAGCTTTCGTTATTTCATTTAGTCATTTATGTAGAATAAACTCTATAAGTAATTTTATAGATATACCCACTCTGGAAGGACAATATTGTTTCTATTTTGTTTTTGGGGGGAGAGGGGAAAAAGAGACACAGAAGTAAATAAGCATTTAATTTTATCGAATATTTTCTCTACTTCTATTTTTCCTTCATTATTTTAATGGGAGTGATTCACACTAATTGGTTTTCAAATGTTAATTAAATCTTGCCTTTTTAGAACATATCAACTTATGTTCTTCATCATTCTATTTCTATATTGTTTGATTCAAATATCTTTTATTTAAGACACATATATCTGTGCTCAGAGGGGATACTGGTAGGTCACTTTCTACGTTTATAATTTTTCTAATATTGGTGCATCCCTAATATGAAAATCTAAAATATAGAATACCCTGAAATTTCAAAATTAAAACAAACACTGCTGAATGCTAGCATGATGAGTCAATTTAAAAAGTTTCATATTTTGGAGCAAATATTCCAAAATATGAATTACTCTGAAATCTAAACACAAGGGTCCCATGTATTTTGAATAAAGAATACTTCACGTGTATCAACGTTGTTTGGGACTTTTAAATCAGTAGAAGATGTTTTCCTTTTTTATTCTTTGCATAAGCATGTGTTAATTAGTATTACCTCTTACGTATTGTTTGGGAGTATCCAACAACGAGTCCATTGGAGATGGTCATGTTCTGATGGGAACCATTTTAATAACAGTTCCAATATATAAAATAGCTTTAGAACTACCCAGTCATTCTGCTCCAATGTCTGCCGGTTTCAAAGGCTGTGTTTTCTGGGTTTCTCTTTCATCTGAATTTTCTATATAGCATTCATAAAATATTATATTTCAAAGTCCTTTGGGATTCATACCAATACCTCTTTACATATTTCTGACTTGCATAATTGGTGTTTTCTTGGTTTTTCCTTTGGTCTGAGTTGTTATTAATTATATTACTTTGTTAATATATAACTTTTAGATTCTTGTTGAAAAAGTTTTTACCTGTGCCTATCTACTGCAGTATTAGACCTATACCCTCTTCAAAGAGCCTCAAAGTCTCTGGTTTAATTTAAAAGTCTTTGGTCCATCTTGAATTGACTTTTGTGCAGGATGAGAAAGTGGGGTTTATTTCCACTTTTCTGCATATAGTTACCCAGTTTTGCCAACACCATTTGTTGAACAAGCTACCTTTTTTCCAGTGTATGTTTTGGGCCCCTTTTGGCTATAATCGTGCAGATTTGTTTCTGAGTCTTCTATTCTGCTGTATTGGTCTAAGTATCTGTGTTTCTGTAAGGACCATGCTGTTTTTTTTTTTTTTTTTTTATAACTATAGCTTTGTAGTATAGTTTAAAGTGAGGTACTGTGATTCCTCCTGCATGGTTTTTGTTGATGAGAACTACTCTGGCTATTCTGGGCTTTTTGTTGTTCCAAATGAATTTAAGGACTGGTTATTCTATGTCTGTAAGAAATGACTTTTAGAATAAAGGCACAAGAAACTAATAGGCAGATCAATATGTGGGATTACATTGAACTGAAGAGCTTCTGCACAGCAAAGGAAACTATAAAGAACCTCAACTGAGAGCCAACAAAATGGAAGATTTTTGCCACATACTCCTCCAATATAGAACTAATATCTAAACTATACAGAGAACTCAAGAAACTCGGCACTAAGAATAAAAATAGCTCAATGAAAAATGGACAAAGGAGTTAAATAGACAATTAAAGAAGAAAATCAAATGGCCAATAAATGCATGAAAAAACACTCAACATCATTAGCAATCAGAAACATGCAAATAAAAAGTACCTTGAGGTTTCACATAACTCCAATTAGAATAGAAATCATTCAAAACACAAACAACAACAAATGCTGGTGAAAATGTGGAGAAGTGGGACCTCTAATACATTGTTGGTAGGACTGCAAATTAGTGCAACCACTTTGGAAAACTGTATAGAGGATCCTCAGAAAAATGGGAATGAACTTATCATATGATCCAGCAATATTCCTTTTGAGTATCTACCTAAAAGAATGGAAACCAAACTACCAAACTAATGCATGTGTATCTATGTTCATAGCTGCACAATTCCACATTGCCAAAGTATGGAATCAGCTAAGATGTCCATCAACGGATGAATGGATTACAAAACTATGGGATATGTGCACAATGGAATTTTACTCAGCCATAAAGAAAAACACAAATACATCATTTACAGAGAAATGGATGGAACTGGAGGACATTATGCTAAGTTAGATTAGTCAGTCACAAAAATAAGAAATTGGATGCTCTCCCTAATATGCGAAAGCTAGGGAGAAAATGGGTCATAGAAGTAACTCTAGACAAAGAAGGAGATACTATAGATGAGCAAATAAGGCGACCTGAGGGGATTGGGGGTGAGGAAATTTTCAATTTCAGGTTCATTTGGTCTAGGTTCTGCCACCAGGGATTTGTACTGAGGGACTTGTAAAAGACATATTTTCCCAAGCTTTAGATAATATGTTTACAAACCTTGGTCTTGGTTTTAGAGCTGCAGTAGTTTGAGGCCTGATCCCAGTATATTTGGGCTAAGGTTCTGGAGCAGCTCTGCCTTCCCAGGACCCAACAGAAGAGTGATACATTCATCCGACCCCCTGCCAATCTCACTCTCGCCGTGACTTGGCTCTAGCCCCTTATACCTTTGTCTGAATCATCTCTTCCTGCCCCAGGATTGGGTGGGAGACACATTTCTCCATTTTCCCTAAAGGCAGGCCTGATGATCAATATCCTCACACAGTCTTTCAAAAGCTCTGTAATGTAGCACTTAACAACACTCCATTGCAGTTTGGGGTCGGTCATTCCCACCCAGTAATTCGGCAGGAGGTATACTCATCCCTAACTTTGGAGGCAGGCCTGCATGTACCAACACTGGTATCAACCCTGAAGGGCTCTGTGACTCAGCTCTAGTTCACATTATCCATAGTTCAGGGCAGGTCAGCTTGTCCAGTGAGCCAGAAGGGGCCACAGTCATCTGCACACCTAGAAAGAGCCTACTAATGTTGACCCAACACTGGAACCTGAAGTGGACCCTTGCAAGTATATTGTCAAATTTAGAATACTCTAATTTTTATTCATAAGTTATGTCTAACTTTTAACTATCTAAAGGTCAAAGACAAAAACTATGAAAATTACTGAGTGAAGTAAGTTGTCAAATATAAAATATTAAATGGTAGTCTAATATAAATATCATAAAATATGGGAGGAGGTACAGGTTTAGAGTTTCCATATGTATTAAAGTTAAGGTGTTAGCAGCTTAAAATAAATCATTATAAATAAAATATGTCTTATGTGAGGCTTATTGTGACCCCGAATAAAAATCACTAGTAGATAGACCTACTAGGCGAAAGAGAGAAAGAGAAAGACATCAAATCACGACACTACAAATAACCAATCACAAAGGCAAACAGCAAGACAGGAATAAAGGAAGAAAAGAATTATGAAAGTCCAAAGACAACTAATACAATGACAACAATAAATTGTTACCTCTCAATAACTATTTTAAATATAAACAGGTCAAATGTTCTAATCAACAGATACAGAAAAACATAACCAATAGCCACGACAACAAACAGAAAAAGAGATTTAACAATATACTGTTCACGAGAGAATCGTTTTTTGCCTTCAGGACCCACATGGGCTGAAAGTGAAGCGATGGAAAGATATCCATTGCAGATTGAATTGCAAGGAGAGCAAGCATGGTTCTATCTACATCAGACAAAATCCACTGCAAGGGACACAGAGGACCAATTTATAATGGTCAACTTGGGGTAGGCACAGTGGCGTATGACTGAAATCCCAGTAATTAGAAGGCTGAGACAGGAAGATGTCAAGATCAGTAATTTAATGAGAAATTGTTTTGAAGTTAAAAGGACTAGGAGGGTGGCTCAGTGGTAGAATACCCCTGGTTTCAATCCCCAGCACCACATGCGCACACACAAAATCAATTTATCAACAGGCATGCATGGACGTCACAGTGAAACTCATTAATGTGTACACATCAACATTCATTATGAATTGGGGACGGGCTAATTGGGTGATGTGTGCATGTATGCCTCTGCCATCTTGTACTCCATTAAAATGTATGACTACAATGCACCAGTAAAAAATTTAAAAATATTCTTAAATGTAGGCTAAAATGATAATAAAAAAACAAAATAGAGGATATAATTATTATAAGCACATTTTCACATAACAATGCAGAGTATAGATATATAAAACAAATATTAGCATAACTGAAGGGAAAATAAGCAGCAATTCAATAATAATTGGTAATTTCACTACCTGATTTTCAACAGTGGATATATTATCCAGAAAAAAAATCATTAAGAAAACACTGATCTCATGCCTATAGATAACACGAATGTAACAGATATGTCAGAGCATTTTATCTAACAACAGCATAACAGGCATTTCAAGTGCACTTGACCATATTTCAGGATATATAATTTGCACCCAAACCAATCTTCACAGAGATAGATTATCCTAATCCTATCAAGTATCTTTTCTAACCATAATAGTACAAAACTTAAAATCAGTAACATGAAGAATCTTAGAAAATATTGTTTAAAAGTGTAAATTATACTAGATATCACTGAATAACCAATAAATCAAAAGGGTAATCAAAAGTATATTGAAACAAATAAACAACATTACAATTCATGGGGTATAGCAAAACCAGTTCTAAGAGGGAAGCTCATAGCAGTAAGTGCCTACTATAGGAGGGGAGAAATATATCAAACAAGCAACCTAATGTTACATCTCAAAGAACGAGTAAAAGAACAAAAGCCTAAGCCTGTGTTAACAGAAATAAAATAATAAAAGTTAGAGCTGGGATAACTGAAAAATTGAACAGACTTTTTTTTTTTTTTTTTTTTTTGGTGGCACTGGGGTTCCTGGAAATCCTTCTACCTCCGGGCTACACTCCCAGACCTATTTTTTATATATATATTTTTTAATTTGGAAACAGGGTCTCTTAAGCCAGTGAGGCTGGCTTCAAACCTTTGCAATCCTCCTGTCTCCGTCTCCCAGGCGTGGGAATTACAAGCATGCGCCACCACACCAGCTAAAACTGAACAAGCTTTAACAGTTGGTTTATTGAAAGATGAGTAAAATTGACAAACTTGTTTTAGGCTAATTCAGAAAAAAAATGAGAAATGACTAAAAAAATTTTCCAAATAAAAGAAGAGAGATTATAACTGATAAATTTCTAAAAACAAACAAACAAGAAACCACCAAGACTGAATCATAAGAAAAAATAAACAGAACAGTAATGAATAAAGAGATTTAATTGGTAATAAAAATCCTCTTGCCCCCCCCAAAAAAAAATTCCAGTTCCAAATGCCTTCATGAGGAAATTTTACCATTTAATAAATTAACATCGATTCTTCCCAAGCTTATTTTTTTTTTTTTGGTAGTACTGGGGAAAGAACTCAGGAATATTCCCTACACCCTCTGCCCTATTTTTTCATTCTTTATTTTGAAACAAGGTCTTACTAAGTTTCAAAGGGCCTCAGTAGCTGAGGCTGTTCATGAACCCATGATCAATCCTCCTGTCTCAGCCTCCCAAGTACTGGGATTACAAGTATGCCCCACCACACCAGGCTCCTAAACTCTTAAAAATGTAAGGAGACAGGAACACTTCTGAACTAATTTGCAAAGACCAGCATTACCCACATATCAAATTCAGACATAGGGATTTTTAAAAATTAAAATAAAAGGCCAATATCCCTGAAGAATAGACAGTAAAAGAAAAAGTTTCTCAAGAAACTACTGGAAAATTAGATAGAACAGTACATTGAAAACTTTATACACCATGATCAAATGGGATTTACTCAGGTTATATAAAGGCACTCTATTATATGCATATAAATAAAATACACCAAATTAAGGCCAGATGTGGTGGTACACACTTGTAATCCCAGCAATTGGGAGGCTGAGATAGGAGTATTGCACAGGTTTGAAGCCAGCCTCAGCTACTTAGTGAGGCTCTCAGCAACTTGGTGAGATCCTGTTTTCAAATAAAATACAAAAGAGGTCTGGGAGTATAGCCTGGAGGTAAAAATCCTCTGGGTTCCACCCTCAGTACCACCAAAATAAATAAATAAATAAATAAATAAATAAATAAATAAATAAGGAAAAAATACACCAAATTAGCCAAACAAAGAACTTTAAAAACCACATAACCATCTAAATAGAAAAAAGAAAGGTGCTTATTAAAATTTAGCATCCTTTCAAACTAAATACTCTCAACCAAGTAGATATACAAGGAATCTACCCCCAAAGAATGGTGGGCATATACAATAAGCCCACAATTAGCATTATATTTAACAATAAAAAGCTGAAAACTTTCTCCTTAAGATCAGTAACAAAATAAATGTGCACAATATTACCACATGCATTAATAATACTAGATGTCCTACCCAGAGCAAATGGAAAAGAAAGGAAACAAAACACATTCAAATTAGCAGAGAAACGTCAAATGGTTTCTATTTGCAAATGACATGAGATCTTATTCATAGAAACACTGAAGACATACTAGCAAAACATTTTTTGTGTGTGTGTGTGTTACTGGGGATGGGACCCAGGGGAATTCTACCTCTGAGCTCTACCCCCAGCCCCATTTTTTAGTCTTATTTTTGAAACAGGGTCTCACTGAATTGTGAAGGACCTCACTAAGTAGCTGAAACTGTCCACAAACCATGATCCTCTAGTTTCTGTCTCCCAAATGCTGGGATTACAAGCACAAACCACTACACCCAGCTCTAAAACACTTTTAGAACTAACATAAATTTTAGAAATGTTACAGGATGCATTATTAGCACACAGTAAATCAGTTGTGCTTCTGCACACTAATAAGCTATCTAGAAGAAAAGTTAAGTAATCCTTGTGTACAATAGCATAAAAATAAAACACATAGAAATGAATTTCAGGAGGCTAAAGATCTATACACTGAAGACTCTAAAATGCTAATTTAAGGAACTAAAAATGACTCACATAGGAGAAAAGATGTCCTGTGGTCATGAATTAGAAGAATTACTCTTGTTAAAATATGTCTTGGTCAACAATCTCACTGCTATAATCCAAGAAACCTGACTATACAACTTAGAGAAAGGAAGATTTATTTGCTCACAGTTTTGGTGATAAAATGTTTTAGTTCATGTTAGGCCAGGTCTGTGGACAAAGGGCTCTGCTCTCACATCAAGGAGGCAGCAAACAGAGGGAGCAAGAGAGCAGAAGGAGGAGGAACCATGTAAGCCTCAAGGTCACACTCCTCGGGTCACTCCTTAGCAACTAAGCCCTGCTTCAAACACCACTACCTTGTTTCCATCAGGAATGGGGGACAATTCAAGTCTAAACCATTATAATATTCATACTACCCAAAGTCCTCTACATATTCAGTACAATTCTTATGAATATGACAATGGTAATTGTATAGAAATAGGAAAAATTTAATATGGAATCACAAAAGATTCTAACCAAAACAATCCCGAATAAGAATGAAGCTAGAGACATCACACTTGCTGATTTAAAAATATTATTACAATGACACATGATCAAAACTGCAGGGTACTGCCATAAAAACAGGCACATAATCCAGTTGATGAGAAGAGAGAGTTCAGAAATACTCCCCCACATATATGGTCAGATAGGCCATGGCAAGGTTAGCAAGAATGCACAATGGGGAGAAGGGGTGGTTTCCTCAATATGTGGGGTTAGGAAAGCTAGATATAAAATTGCAAAGGGGAAAAAATAGACCAACAATACAAAAGTAAGTATAAGACCTGGAACTTAGAAACTGGTAGAAGTAATTTCAGGGGGAAAGCTCTATGGTGGTGTTCTTGGGAATGGTTTTGGATATGGCATGCAAAGCATAGGCAACAAGATAAGATTTAAACAGCCATTATCAGATCAACTAAATGTTCTGGCATAGTCAAGGAAGCAAACAAATTAAAAGATAACCTAGAGAACTGAAGGAAATATTCTCAAACCATCTATGTGAGAAGGTATTCGTATCCAAAGCATATATAAGAATCTCATGCAAACTGCCTTCTCTAATTTGGCTGGGCAACAATCTAGCCCATTAGAGAAGAAGCTGGAAGAAAGGCAAATTCTTTATCTTTTCTGGATTTTAGACACCCACTTTCTACATCTTTGGGAATCAAGGCTGCTGGTTCTCCAGCCCTGGACTCTGGTATTTCTACCATTGCTTTCCCCTCCCTAGGTTCTTAGGTCTTCAGCCCAAGACTGGGAGACATGGCCCCAAGATAACAGCAAGAATTATAGAGCCATGAGGAGATAAAAATGACTTCAAATAAAATTCTAATTTCCCTCCTTAGTAGCAGTTTGAATTTAGATAACTCAATCAACGTTTCTAAACTCATGTTTCCTCTTTGGCTAATTAAAAATTATTATGTCAACCAGGTTGCTCTGAGATTGAATTGGAATAAAATATTTAAGTTACTTTAGCACTTTACCTGCCAGAGGACAGGCACCCTATAAATAATTCATTTAAAATTATTACTGGAATTAAAACTAAAATAACTACATTTGCCATGTTTTATACTTCAAAAAAAAAAAAATAAGGCTATCGAGCATCGAGTAACTGAAATGCCCATCAGTAAGAGAGTAAATCAAATTAAAAATTTAGACACAACAGAAAAGACACAGTTCAAAGGAGAGCAGTCAACTGAGAAGAATCGTTTTTCGCATTTCTAACAAGGAAGCATTTGTATTTAGAGCACAACAGTAAGTCCTATGAATCAATGGAAAAGACAAAGGACACGGTAGAAAAAGAGGTAAGGGCTGTGGACAGGCAAACCACAAAACCAATGCACATGTGCTCACTTAATAATTATCAGCCTCACTGGGAAACAATGCTAGTGCAGAGCCATTTTTGCTCATCAAATTGACAACACTGAAGTAATGTGATAACATTGGTTCTTGCTGAAGGCTAATGATGATATAAATATTTGTCTCTTTGGAGAATAACTTACACATCAAATTTTCACATCTTAAGCTTTTTGTTTAGGATATATCCAATTAAATAAAGCATTTCAAAAATATATAAGTATCTATCATCATTAGAAAAGTATCTGGACTTAGCTAAAGATGACAAAATAATCTACTCTATAAAATCCTCATTATTAATTTGGATAAATGGAGTTATTTAGCAAACCTATCATTAAAGAAATTGTGATGCGTGTGTGTGTGTGTGTGTGTGTGTGTGTGTGTGTGTGTTTGTAAAGGTACTGGGGACTGAAGCCATAGACAGTTTACCTCAGAGCTATACATCCAGCCCTTTGTACTTTTTATTTTGAAAAAGGGTCTCACTAGGCTCCTGTGAGTCTCATTAAATTTCTGAGGCTGGTTTCAAATCTGCAGTATTCTTGTCTCAGACTCTCAAATGCTGGGAGTACAAGCAAGTGCCACCATGTCTAGCCATGCTATTCAGACAGAAGAACAAAAATAGAGGTAAAGTGTTATGTTAAAAAATAAATACAAGCTAGGCATGGTGGTACATGCTTATAATTCCAGTACTTGGGAGGCTGAATTCTGAGGATCACAGGTTGAAAGACAGGTTCAGCAATGTAGTGAGATACTCAGCAACCTAGTAAGACCCTGTTTCAAAAACTAACTAACTAAATAAATAATAAATAAAAAGTGCTTAGGATGTAGCTCAGAGGTACAATGCCCCTGACATAAATACATACATAATAATGTTGAACTAGAGATAGAGTATTTGATATACTAATATTTGCAAAAGCAGAGAAGGTTTTGTTTACTTGTGTGTATGTGTTTTAATGTTCCAATGATGTTCTTCTTGAGGTTAACATAACTTTACTTTTCAAATTTCTTTCAGTCTGTATTTCTAGATGTCCTGCTGACAGGTAAATCATCTCTGTTGTAAGAAGTTTATGAAGATCTTTTATAACATAAAAATGACTCAGACACTTATTTTCCATCTGTCTGTTAGGCCATAAGCCGTTCTATATGTGTCATTTCATGACTGAAATTTGAGATAGAATCGTCCATTTATGTGACCTAATGAATTATTCTTCAGCTCTTTAAGGAATGCACTCTTCTAATCTTGCAAAGATTAAATATAGCCCAAAGTAGAGAGAATAATGCATTAAATCCCCATGTACTCACCACTCAGCTTCAACCGTTATCAACTGAAGTTAATTTATTCCACACAGCTCTTCAATAAGGTTAAAGCAGTGCACAGACAATATGTAATTTCAAACATGCATATTTGAGGATGTATCTAGAAAAGACAAGAGACATTACTTCTTAAGATTATAATGAATTTCTGTTATGCCTGAAAATAACAGTGAGTTATTGATACCATCACATACAGTCCATCACAAACAGTCAGTGTTTACATTCTCCTATAAAATTTACTTACTATTCTTTTTTTTTTTTTTTTGTAGTACTGGGGATGGAAGCCATGGGCTTTCTACCTCTGGCTATACTCCCAGACCTACTTTAAATTTTATTTGGAAACAGAGTCTCACTACGTTGCTGAGTCTTCTGATTGTGTGATCCTCATCTCAGCCTACCAAGTACTGGGAATACAAGCGTGTGTCACCACACCTGGCTCATTTTATTCATTTTTGCGTTAGAATCTGAATAAGGCCTATATGTGGCCATTCTTCCTTTCTGGAAAGGGATCATTGCAGACCGTTTCTCTGGAATGTAACTCTTTATTGTGACTTTCTTTTAAACTGTTCCTCCACTTTCCTAAATAGGTCTTATATTTCAATAAATAAATAACTACACAAATTAATTAATTCTATACAATGTGATAGAGTGATAGGAAATTAGGAAGTTTTAAAAATAAGTTATTTCTTCATCTTATTTTTTATTTATTTGGTGCTGAGGATTGAACCATGAACATTCTTCTTTTTAAGCTACATCTTCAGCCCTAATTTATTTTATATTTGGAAATAGGTTCTCACTAAATTTTTGAGAGCCTCACTAAATTGCTGAGGCTGCGATCTTCCTGTCTCGGCCTCCCAAGAACTGAGATTAGAGGCTTGTACCATCATGGCCAGCTCCTCTATTTCCTCCCTCCCTTCCTTCCTTCCTTCCTTCCTTCCTTCCTTCCTTCCTTCCTTCCTTCCTTCCTTCCTTTCCAGATTTTTACTACAGAAACCAAGTCCTACAACCTATAGTTTTAGTTTCCCATGCTTTGGACTTTGCTGATTATATTTCCTTGGCATTGTTTATTTTTCTATAGCCTATTTTCAGCAAAATTTGTAAGACATGCAGACTTCTTCCCCATTATAGCTTTCTTTGCTTTTGTCAAGACAGAAGTATAGGTAGACTAGTGTATTTCATTCAGAAGCACATGCCCAGTAACCTCTTTTCCTACTATCTTAACAGTCACTACAGATTCCTCTCTAGTGATGCCCAGCATGTACTTTAGATAAAAACACCATTACTACCTGAGTAAACATCTCATTATAAAATACCTGGGAGCTTATTAGAAATAGAAATTGATGAGCTTCACTCCACACATGTAGTTCAGAACCTTTGGAGGTGGTACCAAGAAGTCTTCAACAAAATTTCTTGGTGATCATTATGCTTCTTAAATTATTTTTGAGATGAGCTATCTTGGGACAATTAATTTTTTATAAATTACAAAATTGATATGACATAAGGATCATTTCTCTCCAAAGGAATAACTACAATTCTACATTGACATCTATTTTCTCAGATCTCAAATTATACTGGATGTCTGAAGCTTATTCTACAACAGACTTTTATGAAGTACCTATGGGAAAATATTCCTTGTATTCTCATAGATTCATCATGATTTTCCTGGCTTTTATAGTTTAAATACAGACTGATTGAAAATAAGATCCCATACGCTTTCCCTCTTGAATATTTATATACATTACCCACTGTGTTTCCTATCTTACCAAGTAAAAATTCTGATATACAGAAAAGTTAAAGACATTATCATGAACCCCAGTGTGCCTGACACCCAGAGACTATCCTTACTAATTTTGCACTAATTTTATCAATCCCATAACCCCTCCTTCAAAACATCATATTTTGCTGCATTTTTAACAATGCAACAATTCCTTCTCATGGCCCCAGGATACGTATAATTTACAAGAGTCATTGTTTTTTTTAGTTCATGTATAATTTATATCAATGAAATGAGCAAAATTTAATCATGTGTTTGTTGCTCTTTTTAAAACTGGGTTGTTTGTATTAATTCATTTTTTACAAATTCCAGATTCTAGTTCTTGGTGAGAAGTGTATGTCAGTATTTTCTTCTTAGAAAAATATTATGTTTATTTTCTTCTTATTATCTTTTGATCAGACTATGTTAAATTTTGAAGAATTTTCATTGTAATATTTACTTTTGTGTCCTAATAAGCTTAGCCTATTACAAAGTAATAAGAAAATTTCTTGTTTTTTTCCTAAAAACTATATATTTTGACCTCACTTCATATGAGGTGGGGTAAAAATTTATCCTTTTTGTTTTATGGCTAGCTAGCTAAATCAGCAATTTGTTGAAAAGCATTTCTTTTCCCCATCAGGGTGCTTTGGCAGAATTCAAATAACTACTTAAGTCTGAGTTGATTTCTGAGATATTTTGTTCCCCTGATCCATTTTTTTTAAAACTTGTTTCTAGACATCATACTATCTTAATAAGTGTTACAGTAGTTTAAGTCATCTAGCTCTTTTTATTTCAGGGCAGATACTGGGAATTGCATCAAGGGGCATCTACCCTTTTATTTTTTATTCGACACAGGGTTTCTCTAAATTGCTGAGGCTGACTAAGGATCTGCAATCCTCCTGCCTCAGTCTCCAGAGTAGTGGAGTTATACGCATGAACCACCACTGGTCCTGGTTTGTGCTTTATTTTCAGCGGTGATTTGTATAGTGTAAGCCCTTTGCTTATCCACATCAATTTTAAAATAATGTTAATTTTTTTAAAAAGCCTGATGGGATTATAATTGAAATCCCATTGATCTATAGATAAGTAGTTCTCGGCAGAAGTGATCTTACCCCCGCCTCCAGGAGACATTAAGGATAACTTTTGTTGTCACAACTGGGGGTAGTGTATAGTGACTAGAGGCTGAGAATACTGCTAAATATCCTACGAGGCGGAAGACAAGCACCCACAACTTCACCCCTGAAAGCAAAGGATTGTCTAACCCAAAGTCATCGCCACTGTCTCCTTGGCTTCTGTGGAAATTTGTGTGTTTTAAGTCTTCTATCTTCAGAAAGATCAATTTAGAAAAATCATGGTTCTTAGAAAATGGACACTTAATATAGACTTTCAAATATATTTATTTTGAAGGTTTTTTTGTTTGGTTAGTTGTTTTTTTCTTACTTTTTATTTATTTATTGGCACCAATGATTGAACCCAGGGGCATTTTACCTTCAAGCTAAACCACCATCTCTTTTTTATTTATTTTGAAGCATGGTCTCACTAAATTACTGTGTGCTACAGGTCTCAAACCTGCAATCCTCTTGTCTCAATCTATCATGTACTGCGATTACAGGCATGTGGCACCATGCCTGGCTTAATTTGCATTGATAATATCTGTGCTGTTCAGTTTATGAAAATGTCGGGTCTAAATTTATATGTTTATCTTTTAAGATAATAAAAATGAAAACACTTATTGTACCTTTCCTACATGGACTCTTGTCATTTGTAGAAAAATAGTTGAAGAAGGGAAACATCTCATTATAAAATTATTCTCAGCCGGTTGTGATGGTACAAGCTTGTAATCCCAGTACTTAGGAGGCTGAGACAGGAGAATCACAGGTTCACAGCCAGCCTCAGCTACTTAGTGTGATCCTGTTTCAAAAAATATAACTGGGGGCATAGCTTGGAGGTAGAACGCCCCGGGTTCCATACTTAGTTCCACAAAAATAAAAATAAATTAAAAATAAAAAATAAAATAAAACAATTATCAGATCATCACCAGGTATCAGGCAACAGTGGGTATGAATACCAAAAGGAGCAAAACAGCATTCTGTATCTTCTGAGACAACAATGTAGCATCACACAAGGCTCAAACCTGAGTGTCACCAAGTCTCTGGGTCCACCTCCAAACTGTCTCAATCCAGAGGACAGTGGGGCTCACTGACTGCATCCCAATCCCACCATCGGTAGCATCCAGATGATGGGAAGCTCTGTCAATGGTGTGCCCTGACTACTTCTTCAAGAGCTAAAGTCATGCACAAAGAAAAACAGATCAAGAACAAAAGCCTGTCGAGGAGAAGAAACTGAAAGGCATATCAGATTCAAAATGGACAGGACCAAAGTGCCTAGAAATGTAGTCTTAGGTAACAAAATTATGAGAAAAGTCAGGCATGGTGGTGCATGCCTGTGATCCCAGTACTTAGGAGGCTCAGACAAGAGGATCAGAGGTTCAAGGACACTCTCGGGAACTTAGCAAGACTCTGTTTCAAAAAAAAAAAAAAAAAACTAAACTAAAAATGACTAAGGGTCTAGCTCAAAGGTAGAATGCCCCTGGGTGCACAATCCCGTGTGTGTGTGTGTGTGTGTGTGTGTGTGTGTGTGTGTGTGTGTGTGCGCACGTGCACATACGCAAGCATATATGTAGAAATTACAAAAAAAACAAGGAATGGTTACTAGTAAGTTCAGAGTCGTGGGAACATTTTGGAAAAAAGGAAGAGTGACTTAGAGTATACACACAAGACTTTGGGGATGTCTAGAAATGTCTATTTCATGACCTGCGTTTTCATTTGCAATAAAATTTAAGATATACATTTGCTTTTGGTGGCTTCTGTTTTATTTTATACCCCAAAGGGTATAAACTGTTAAAGACAAAGGACTATCAAGAAAACAATATTTACACTTCCTTCTTAGATGAGGGAGTTTTCTTTGCATTCTCTAAAGAGCTACTGCAGATTGAGAGTAAAAAGACCGACTCTCCAGAGGAATGAGAAGTAACAGGTATGGCATTTGATCAACCTAGTCACAGACAAAATGGCCCTTATGCATAGAAAAAAGGGCTGAATTTCTATCACAATGGGAAAAAATAAACATACTGATGGCTACTTCCTATCATGTTTAGTTTAATACAATCCCAAAGTTAGAAATCTCTCCTTCTGGTGAGATTCTGGGGAAATATGCTCTCTCCTGCATCACTAGAGGGAATATCGAACAGTGCGATTACTGCAGCGGGCGATGTAGCGACGTCTACAGAATCACACATGCGTTGTTCTTGGAAGCAGCATTGGGCTTCTGGAAATGCAGACTTGCACAAAGACTAGTGACAAACTGGTGCATTACAGTTTTCCTTTGTTGTTGTTTGTTTTTCTTTGTTTTGTTTAAAAGTATCTGATGTTTTAGAGCCAGGCATGGTGACACAGGCTTGTAATCGCAGAACTTGGGAGGCTGAGACGGTAGGCTTGCAGGTTCAAGGACAGCCTCAGCAAGTAGTAGACTCTCATCAAGCTAGCAAGATCCTGTTTCAAAATAAAAATACAATAGGGTTGGTGGTGTAGTTCAGCAGTAGAACGCTCCTGAGTTCAATCCCAAATGCCACAATATAAAATAAAAAAGCATCTGTTTTTTTAAAACATGCTTTTATTGGTGCATCGTAATATAATGAAGGTCAGAGTGAGAAAGATGTCCATGCACAGGGCGGTGGTGAGCCTCCCCCGACCCTCAGTCCTCACTCCACTTACTTCTCTTCTCCATATAGGATATTGAGCTTTACACTGATAATTTCATATAGGCAGGCATCTTTGTTTTCTATATAAAAAGGGTCCACCTACACGTCCTCAGTGGGTTCATTAGACCGTTGTGTGTACACAGAACGGAACACAAAGTTTTCTTTGAAAGAACGCAAGGCTGGGTGTAGTAGCACATGCCTTTAATTCCCAGGATTTGGGTGGCTGAGATAGGAAGATAGAAAGTTTGCAGCCAGACTTGGGCACTCTACCAAGACCTTCTGCAAATTAGTGAGACCCTGTTTCAAAAAAGTAAAAAAAAAAAAAAAAAAAAAAAAAAAAAATAGGGCTGGTGGTGTAGCTCAGAGGTAGAATGCCCTTGGGGTCAAACTCCAGTACCATACCAAAACAAAAACAAAAACAAACAAACAAACAAAGAGGATGAAAAAGCCCTTCATATTCATGACAAAATGAAATTATTTCCAGAAAAACAGACTCTTAAATAAACAAAGGTATTTAGCTTATCTAATTTGAAAATATATAAAGCAGGGAAAGGATTAAAATTTTATATTTACTTTTGAATAAAACTTGAAGAATGGCTACAGGAAGAGAAGTTTGTTTTAGAATTACTTGTAATATAGTTTTTATTTATTTATTTTTTTTTTGGTACTGGGGATTGAACTCAGGGGCATTTGGCTTCTGAGCTACACTCTCAGTCCCATTTTATTTATTTATTTTGAAACAGGGTCCCACAAAGTTGTTGAGGCTGGCCATAAAGCTGGGATCCTTCCAATACAGTCTCTCAAGTACTAGGGTTACAGGTGTGTACCACCAAACCTGGCTGTAATTTAATTTTGATTTTGAAACATTAGAACATAATACATTCTATAAATAATATTTAGTAAAATTATTCTATTCCTTACACCTTACAGCAACATTCACCGTGCCTAAGTCAGCACCATAATTCCTTGAAATCCCCTCACTCAAGTTTTAAACCACATCATCACATCACAAAAGCTCTGATGAATATTACCTGCAATATCTGTATTTCTAATCACAACGAGCACTTCCTAGTCTTTACCTTAACATCAGCAGCTTTCCACATGATGACCCCATATCCTTTTCCAAGAAACACAAATTCATTTTCTTCTAGGATATCCTGGAAGCCTAGGATCAGGTCTCAGATCTCTCGGCTTCTCTCATCTCATTTCCTTGATGATCTTCCTGCATTCCTGGCCTCAAGTATCATCTCTCTCCCAGTGGCTTTCAAATTGATATATTAATTTTGGCCCCATGTGTTGAACTTTAAACTGTGATATCTCTTTGTCTCTTTATCGTCATCACTCAGATATTTAAAGACACCTAGATTTCACTATTTTATTTAATTTATTTACTTCTGGTGGTACTGGAGATGGAACCCATGGGCATTCTACCACAGAGCGACACTTCCAACTCTATTTTTTGTTCTTTATTTTGAAACAGGAGCTCATTGAGTTGCAAAGGGCCTCACTAAGTAGCTGAGGATGGCCGTGAGGACCTCACTAAGTAGCTGAGAATGGCCACGATCCCAGATCCTCTTGTCTCAGCCTCCTGAATGCTGGGATTACAAAAATGTGCCACCATGCCAGGCTTAGATTTCATTTTTTAAAAAACAAAACTCCTGATCTCTATCACTCTTGGGCCCAAACTGCCTTTTCTGTAGAATTATCGGTTCCATTAAGACTTTGTGGTTTTCAATAGTGTGTGTATGTGTGTGTTGCTTAGCTCCCATGAAGCATGCCTTAACTATTTCAACATTCAACCTCAACGTTCAAGGGATCAGTGAGTGGAGAATTTACGAGTCATTAAGATGAGCAGGGGAAGAAGTAAATATACATGGGGATGAGACACAGCTAGCGTCCATGAAAGTGCTTTGAGAAGTGGGGATGGTTTCCAAGAGCTCTTGATCTGAAGTTTTATCTCTCCTCCTCTGATGCCAGTAACATGCCTCCCACCTGCACAGTAGCAGACTACGATAGTGTGTGTTCTCCCTGGGGATTTAGGAACATTTTGTATGGCATAGCAAATACAAGCAGTAGAGTTGAGAAAAATGTGTCTTCTACGCCATGTTACCATGTGTTAAACCTTTTCTTAAGAAAAACTTGTAAAAATATAGTGACTAAAAGCAAATCAAAGGGATTTGTAAAAAATAACTTACTATCTTAAAGTCTCCTGTTTATTTAGAGTGACAGGCATATACTGGATTGGAACTTCTGTTCTATGTAGTAAAGTCATTTCATGCTTGGTCATGCCCTACTTTTCCTCTGACATGTAACATTGAGGCATCAAATATATTTGGGAGAAAAAAAAAGGATATAGAGGACTTCAAAATAAAATGAGCAGAAATGAATTAGGAACACAAGAGGAAAGGTAAATCTATGGGCTGCTGTTGGGCTTCTATAAACACTAGTAGCCGGAGTTCAGTTTCTCCATGAAAGGAAGAGAGACCATAAGGTCTTTATGCAAGAAGACAACTGGAATTACTCTTAAGAAACTATCTGGAAGAAAAAAATAAGACTAAGCTGTGCATCAAAGTATCTTTGGGATACTTAAATGTATGTAAATGAGTAACTCTCACTGATATAAACCAAGTGCTGTGTGACTGTAGGTCTTTATCACTTTGAACATCATTATGATGCATAATTACGATGAGGAATTAAAAATATATACAATTCATCAAACTTGAACTTGAAGAAAGGAGACCAAAAGAGGGAAGAGGCGGGTGTTAGAGAAAGCAATTGGACATGCCCGCCATAATGAAGATGTGATTCCATGCTTTTGTGGCTATGAGACTGGACTCCAGCTTCAGGGAACCTGCACCTTCAGCTCTGGCTCAGTGGTGAAGCCGCGAGGACAGGGAGCTCCTTTCCTCACCTTGTTGGCCTGGAGGATGGCACACAGCTTGAAACCAGTCTGTGATAAGCCACTTCCAACTCTCAGAGGAAGCCAATGTGCCTCAATACAGGGTGCCCCACTGAAGATTTGTTCAGAGCTGGGAGCCCAGCGAAGCAGGAGAACATGTGGGCTCCCTCCCAGCAGGAGCTGTGCCAGCCGCCCACTAGCTTGGCTTGAATCTGACTGAGCCCTGACTTCCTGGAGGAGGCCATCATTCTAAAAGACAACTGAAGAGCCTAAGAGGTCTGACAGCCTCTGGTGATCCTCTGGTGATCTAGGTGGAAGCCCAGTGCGCAGATGTGTTCTCCTCTAATCCCTGTATTTGAAAGGCTGATTCACATGTTCAAGGCGAGGCTCTCCAACTTAGTGAGACCGCATTTCAAAGAAATAAGATTTTAAAAGGCTTGGAGTATAGTCTGGAAGTAGAATGTCCCTGGGTTGAGTCCCCAATACCCACCCCCCCACACACACAAAAGAGAGAAAAAGAAAGAGAGATAGAAGGAGGGACGGAGGAAGGAAAGGAGGAGCTGCTCGACTTGCATCAGATTATGCATGAACAGAAATAAAACTTAAACATTGTGTTATATCATCCTGATACTAGGATTATTGTTCTGATTTGGGGGTAGTATTAATTAATATTGATTAATATATTGATAATATATTATTAGTTAATATAACTTTTCATTTGCTTAGTAAGATAAGAGTAACAAGATAACGGTGTTGTAGAATGAATTATGAAATATGCCAAAGATTCTTTCTTGGTCTAGAAATCCTGAAAAGCCAAAGAGTATTTGTGTAATGAACTATAAAAATTCCCATGAATGCAACAAATAACAAAAGAGAGGAAAGGACAAAAACAGAGAAATAAATCACTAAATGATATGAATAAGCCTCCATATACTGATAATCATAATGAAGGTAGCCAAATGGACTCACTGATTAAAAGACAAGTATTAGCAGGTTAGATAAAAACAGTAAGACTTAGTAGAAACCTGTATATAAGAAACACTCCTAGGCCGGGCGTGGTGGCGCACGCTTGTAATCCCCGAGCTTGGGAGGCAGAGACAGGAGGATCGCGCAGGTTTGAAGCCAGCCACACGCGCTGGCTTATGAGATCCTGTTTCCAAATAAAAATGTAAAAATAGGTCTGGGAGTGTAGCCCGGAGGTAGAAGGGCTTCCAGGAACCCCAGTACCACCAAAAAAAAAAAAAAGAAAAGAAACACTCCTAAAATATCTCTAAAAATGAAGTTGAAATTAAGAGAAGCTGGACAGCAATATTAAAAATGGAAGCATAAGAAAACCTCATTAACAGAAATAAGGAGGAATTTTGGGTGGTAAGATACCCAGGAGTTGTTTAGCTAGGAAAACACGGCTAACATAATAACTCATGCATATCTACGTTTATAGCTGCACAATTCATAATTGCCAAAATATGGAAGCAGCTGAGATGTTCACCAACATATGAATGGATTTCAAAGTTATGGGATATACACACAATGGAATTCTGCTCAGACACAAAGAAGATAAAATTTATGTCATTTGCAGGGAAATTGATAGAACTGGAAAATATTAAGTTGAGTGAGATTAGTCAGTCACAAAAATAAGTTTGGATGTTCTTCCTCATATGAGGAAGATAGAAAGAAAGTGGGACATAGAATGAGCTCCAAACAAGGGAGGATAAACCTTTGTGGAGTGAGAGAGGGGACCTCACTGAGGGAGACGGGAGGGGTGAGGGACACTTGAAGGAAGTGCCTCAATCGTGATGTATGTACACAAACCTTCACAGCTAATCAACTCCTGCGCATGGGAAGGTGGGGAGAGAGCGTGGGGCGGGAATGGGGATGGCTGAGTTCGATGTGGTCGTGTCCCTAAGTCACCCTCAACTTCATCAAGATGTATGATTACAGTGCACCAATAAATGAACAGAGTAAATTAAGAAAACAAAGAGGAAGGCTGCATTGTAACAAAGGATCATTCACCTAGAAGAAATAAAGCCTATGAATTTTGGATGCTCGCACACTCAGGGTATTGAAGTCTATAAAATAACAACTGACAAACACATAAAGAGATGAAGAAATCTATAATCATATTGGAAGATTTAAAATACCACAAAGACATAGATGAAGTAGACAAGGAAAATAATTAGCAAAGCCATACAAATCTTAAACAATGATAATATTATTTCTTTGAATAAGCATATTTAGCTCTACAGTTGAACAATAAAGTAGTACCATAAGATATTTCTTAGGACTATAAGATTCAGCTTTTAAAAGGAGTTCTATTCAATGCCCTCTTTCTCCTTACTAAGACTAATTTGCATTTTGAATGTCTTTGAACAGCAAGGAAGGAAGCCACCACACAATCATCTTAGCATTTGCATTCCTGGCTTGCTAGCCTGGTAGTGGTGAAGATACATCATTTGAATTATGCTCATTGTCTTTAGTGGAGTTTTCTTGGCATTAAAATTTCAATTGTACAAACACTTGGTAGCATAAATACACTTTGTTTGCCAAGTTTTAAGTGAACATTATTTAAAAGTTAAAAGAATGCTTCGAGTCGTATACTGGAGACAGACACATGGAATAATTTATTTGGAGACATTATTCTACAGTATTTTATTGTGTTAATATCATTACTACGAGACAGGCTCCATGGCACATGCCTGTAATCCCAGTACTTGGGAGGCTGAGATAGGAGGCTCTCAGATTCAAGACCAGCCTCAGCATCTTAGTAAGGCCTTCAGCAAATTAGTGATATCCTATTTCAAAATAAAAAATAGGGCTTGGATGTAGGTTAGAGGTAAAATGTCCCTGGGTTCAATCCCTAGCACTATACCCACACGCACAAAGATATTTAAAATGAGATTGTCATAAAAATTTTCTAAATGTTTAATATATTATTATTATTGACTATACATAAAAAAGTTTCATAGAAACCCTCTAGAGATTTCTCATCTTGTTTGAATGAATTTTTAGATCCACTGAAGAGTAACTCTCGATTTCTTTCTCTCTAGGCTCTAAAAACCACCATCCCACTCTTCGATTCTATGAATTCTAGTTTAGATCTTGTGTAAGTGGACTCATCAGTATTTCTCTACGACTGCCTTACTTCCCTCAGGATTACTGTTCCCAACGTTTTTCCATGCTCTTGCATATTACAGGATGTTCTTATTTTTAAAGGCTGACTGATATTCCTTTGTCTGTCTACATTATGTTTTCTTTATCCACTCATCTGTTGATGGGCAGTTAGGTTGTTTTCCACAGCTTGGCTATTGTGAATAGTCCTGCAATGCACACGGACATGCTGATACTCTGTCAAGATCCTGATGTCAATTCTTTTGGATAAATACTCAGATACATGATTTCTGGGTCAAATGGGAGATCTCTTTTTAATTTGTTTTGAGGATTATTCATACCATTTCCTATAGTGTCTGTACCATTTGGCATTCCCACCAACAGTGTGTAAGGGCTCCAGTGTCTCCACACTCTTGCCCACAATTCATCCTTTTTTTAAATAATAGCCATCTTAATGAGAATATGGTGACATCTTATTGTGGTTTTGAGGTTTTGATTTATATTTTCTTGATACTGAATGTTTCTAGACACCAGATGGTTATTTATATACCATATTTGGAGATTTTTCTACTTAGTTTCTCCACCATCCCCCCTTTTTTGGTGATACTGGGGATTGAACTCAGGGGCATTATACCTCCCAGCCCTATTTTATTTTTAGTTACTGAGGACCTAGATAAGTTGCTGAGGCTGGTTTCAAATCTGTGATGCTCCTGTCTCAGCCTCCCAAGTACTGGGATTACAAGCATGTGCCACCATGCTGGGTTTAGTTTAGTCCTTTTTTTTTTTTTTTTTTTGGTGGTACTGGGGTTCCTGAAAACCCTTCAACCTCCTTGCTACACTCCCAGACCTATTTTTATCCTTTTTTTAAATTTGGAAACAGGGTCTCTGAAGCCAGCATGGCTAGCTTCGAACCTGCGCAATCCTCCTGTCTGTGCCTCCCAAGCGCGGGGATTACAAGCGTGCGCCACCATTCCCAGCTAGCCCCCCCTTTTTTTAAAGCAGGTTATTAATTGTGTTGCTATTGAGTCATGGGAATGGTTTATATATTTTAAAGTTGAGCCTTTCTTGTACATGTCACTTGTGACTGTCTTCTCCCATTCCTCAGGTTTACTTTTTTTAATGTGGGGTGTTTCCTTTGCTGTGCAGAAACTTTCTAATTTGGTAGTACTACTTGATCAGTCTTGTTTCTGTTGCTAGTGCTTAAGGAATTACCTTTAGAGAGATATGTACACGTGCTTGTTTTAAAAGAGAAGGGCATTAAGGGATGTTTTAAAGTGTTTCCTATCGCAGTAAAGAGTAAACACATTTCTAATCTAAAAAAATACTGAATTTTTAAGGTATAATTAAAGAATATAGATACAAAAATATGTGCATGAAACTTTGAAAACGAAGTCAGCTTCCAATTCTAAATATTACCTTATCCTTCCTGATGCACATGCCAATGAGTTAGGAACTACTCAAAAAATGGAATTTTCTCTCCCTCAAAAAGCAAACATATTTTTATTTATTTATTTTTTGTTTATTTATTTTATTTGGTGGTACTGGGGTTCCTGGAAATCCTATACCTCCAGGATACACTCCCAGACCACCCATTTTTTATATTTTTATTTGGAAACAGGGTCTCTTAGGCCAGCGAGGCTGGCTTCGAACCTGCACGATCCTCCTGTCTCCGCCTCCCAAGCGCAGGGATTACAAGCGTGCGCCACCACGCCCGGCTGACACTTTTATGAAGAAAATTACTAACATTTAGAACTAGGAGATAATTTCCATGAATTGGCAATGAACATCTATTAGAAAACTAGACCATATTCATTTAATGAATAGATTTGGGAAGAATACTCTGGAAGATAATAAAAAGACAAGGACAACATCTCTTGTTGATGCTCTTCAACATGGGAATAGAAGAACCAACCAAATAACGTGGGTGTGTGTGAGAGAGAGAGAGAGAGAGAAAGAGAGAGAGAGAGAGAGATAGAGAGAGAGAGAGAGAGAGAGAGAGAGAGAGAGAGAGAGAAAGAGAGAGAGAGAGGTGGTACAGGGCCAGTGCCGGGATGCTCTTTGAACTTGATTACAGGGGCACATGAGCTTCATAAGGTCTCTTAGGCCTTGTGGGACCAAACTCCACCCGACCACTCGAAGTCCATCTCCTCACATTCTCCCTCCTGCTCTCTTCTCCAGCCACATTTGCTTATAGCCAGATATTAACTTACGATCTTCAACTTGACGATTCCCCACCTGTTTGGGGGGATATTTTCCCCTGGCTCTATTCATGATGGCCTCTTGGGTATCCACCCTAGTGTAAATACAGCTCCTATTTTCTTGCGTATTCTCTTCCTGCATTGTCACAGTTTAACTAATGACTTGGCTTTGCATTCATTAATCATTTGCCCTCAGGAGGCAGATTGGTAAAAGCATTCAGATACCTTTCTTATTCATTGTCATACCTCAAGAGTGTGAATGACATGAAATATTCCGTTTTGTCAATATTTGCCAAGTGAATGAAGAGAGAGATGTATAAAGACCTCGTCATTTCTACTAGATGCTCTTTGTGGAGCACAGCATCTTTTCCAGGATATTTTTGAAAGACAATATCAAAATTGACTTCTCTTTTCTTCCTTTGTATAGAAATGTTGAAGCATCTTCTTAGAAGAGCTCATTTGTTTTTGAGAATGAGTATGGCTTTTTGTTGAACCTACTTTCTCTTCATTACGGTCACAAAGTCATCATACCACCCTGTGTATTTGTGTGTTTGGTCCCTGGATTGGATCTAGAGTCTCGAGAACAATTTTCTGTCCATTGAGAAGTAGCTTTAGAGGACAGCTTACTCTTTTCTCAGTAGATAGAGAACATGCTAATGAGAAGAGCAAAAAAGAACTCTAAGTATCATATGCATATGTACCTGTATATGAACATATATACTGATCTAGATGTGTTATATAAATACTAATGAATATGTTTAAACTCTGATGTATAGTACTATTTGTGTATCTAGACAATGAAGAGTATATATTATCTCGAAAAATATTATATGTATAATATAGTGTCATATAGTTGATATTTTATAATGTATGTTATATATAATATATTTAAATACAGAATGCATATATTCCATACCAAATATCTTATCCCTTTTACAAGTGATAAAAGTTTTATTTAAAAAATTTTATTTAAAAAGCTGTTATTAAAGGTATGTTGCTTTAAAATTAAGGAAATTATGTCACTGAGCTAGAGCTATATGCTCCTAAAATTAACTGGCCCTGAGGTTCTATAGGACTGAGATATCCTCAAGAGGATGCCTATCTCCAGTGACCCTTTGATAAAAGTGGCAAATCACTAACACTTGTAAATCAATCATACCACTTAGTCCTAATGAATTAAGAACTTCTTCATAAGGACTGCCCAATTTCTGGCTAATGAAGTGACTGCTGACTTGACTAGGCCTGCCGAGGAGGATGGCTCCCTCGGATAGTAACTACATCTTCAAGATTTCCTCCTGTCATCTTTAATAAGATCCAGCACCAATGAATTTGGGTCAAACATAAGGAGAATCTACATAATGAGATCCTTTGTTCTGTCATGTTTATATTCCCTTCTCTCTCTATGAAATTATAAATAGAAAAAAGGTCAAGGGCTTCCTTTGGCTTTCTCTGATTTGAAGGAGTGAACGTATAATTGGCCAAAAATGGAGTAGCCAATCAGAGCCAATCAGGAAGCCCAGAGGTCAGACATAATTGCCGATGTCCAGGGATGCAGGGTGGCTGCTTGGCTGTAGCATCTGACTCCCAGGGCTGTGAGAAAATACAGTGACCATTGGACTTTCTCTCTTCCTCTTGCACATGCTTAGGAACCAAAATATAAATGTTGAGAGCCTGCTAAAAGTTAAATAAATCTGGGCAGAGAGGTAGAGATGATAACATCAAAGAACAGAACAGGAAGAGGTGAACTGTTCTAAATTAGCCCCTAACTTCATGCCACTACCATATGATGGTTTGCTGTCATGCAAAGAAACTTACACATTTGTGTCCTTCAAAATGTCCTGCCAGGCATGGTGGCACATGCCTATCATACCAGTACTTTGGGAGGCTGAGACAGGAGGTTCTCATGTTCTAAGCCACCCTCAGCAGCTTAGTGAGGTTGTCAGCAATTTAGGAAGATCTTGTTTCAAAATATTAAATAAAAAATGAATAGGGCTAGGGGTATAGCTTGGGGGTAAAATACTCTTGAGTTCAATCCTCAGCACCAAATACTAAGTAAGTAATTAAGTAAGTAAATAAATAAATAAATAAATGAATATGTTGTAGCAAGTTTTGTATAAAAATAAAATTTAAATGGTACTACACACAACTAATTCATTATTTTGGATAATATGTACTGAATAACTGTCTTGAGTACCTTTATCTTTATTTGATTTGTAATCAGGGCTTCTCATGATTTGGCCACTGGCCTGATTGATTAAGGTCTTATGTCAAACACACACACACACACACACACACACACACACACACACACACTGTACTCAACCCTTTGATTTTTGTTTTGTAATAATCAGTGGAAGAACCTGAGAAAAGAAACAGGTAATCCCAGGCAGTAAGATAGAGCCCTACCCTGACCCTCTGCTTTGCAGAAAAGCATCATTGCAAAGCCAGGCACCATGTCTCTCCCATCCCCTCTGCAGCACACAGAGCTAAAGCAGCCCTTGATCCCTCTGAACAGAAAACGCCAGTGCCTCTGGGATGGTGGGGCCAGGTTGTAACTGCACTGCTTTCAACTTTTATAATTGTGTGTGCAAGATCATAGTAGACAAAAAATCAGGTTGAAAGTTGGATTGGTGGTCCCAACTGGCTCATAAAATGTTTTGCAGCCATGAGGCTGTAGGATTTTGAAAAATACCTTTACCTCATGTGGAGACAGGCTCACGGACCAGTGTTCTTACTCTATGCCCCTGGACAAGCTATATGAATTATCAGGATCAAGCTGACCCTTCATCTCTGTGAAGAACTGAAGGGACAAAAGGATGCATTTTTTGACCCAAGTATAAAGGGAATTAAACTTGAACATGGAGAGTGATGAGAAGAACACACTGGTGCAAGATATCTGTGAACAATAGCAACACTGGTTCGAGTGTTTGGATACTGACTTGGAACAAAGCCACGTGGTACTACAATCTTTGTTCTGTTGCCGAGTCACCTCTGGCAAGCCAGTCTACCTCTCTGAGACTGAAATCTTTTTTCTTCTCATAAAATGGGAATAACAAACCTACTTTATAGGATCATTAGATAATTAAGGTAAAACATACAATTATTTAGTACAGTGCATCAAAGTACGCAGGTGCTCACTGAAGCTTAGCAGTTGTTATTATACGATTTATTTATTTTCAATTATTCACATCTCTCCGCTTTATTTTTACTGCGGTTCTATGGGTTTAATAACCCGATCGAGTGAAGCCTTTTCCTCTCACACGAGCTGATAATGCAAGCTCTGATTCACTTCCTTCCATGGAACACGGAGGTTTTTCATCCTCCCACGTGAAAGTAGAAAACTGGAAAACAATTCTGAATAAGAAGCACTCCACATGTAGAGAGGCAGAGCGAGGGAACAACACTCTATCAGATCCCATTCAGATGGGACATTCTGGGTTACCAGAGTCAGGTGTTTAACTCAGCCGGTAATCGACATTCCTGTACCATATCCAAGTGAATCCAAGGGATGGCAGTTTTTGTATTTCTCTCTTGTTATAGTCAATCATCCACTCAGTAACTATTTGATTATAAGGTAGAATAAAAAATAACTTGGACTCTAAAAGAGAGCTTATAAATTATCTATTACAATGTCTTTTTTTTTTTCCCAAGAAACAGATACAGAGAGGTTAAGTGCCCTGTTTTTATTTCCAGAGTGAGGAGAAAAATCAACAAAACAGAATAAAGCATTCTGCAAGGCAGTGCGGGAAGTGGAAAGACAAAGATAGAGCGTGCTCTCTCTTCGACGCTGAGATCTTAAAAGCTGAGAGAAAGGGAGATGTGTGCACAGCCTACTGTAATGCGGAGTAGGAAGTTGTCAGGTGCTGAATGATTTGCAGTAGGATATTACTTCCAGCTACAAGACGGGGATGAAATAAAATCTCATGCCTCTCTCCCTCCTTCTGTCCTGAAAACTTCCCTTTTACTTTTAGTAGTCAGTCTCCTTCATGTGCAGCTTGTAGAATGGGGGTGGAATCAGCCCTCCCCCAAGACCAGAGCTGGCCTCTGACCTTGGCCAGTTCATCAGAGTACCATTTTGTTCAGCTGTGGAAATTACCTCTGAGATGGGCCCTCGACTCAGGCCAAATGGACCTGTCAGAGCCCTACCCAGGACTTTTGCTGCTTTTATTGACAAATAAGCTTCCTCATTTTAATGAGGTTGAGAAATTAGTAAAATGTATTCTAAAAGCTATTGGCAGAAAATTTTGCTACCTTAAAAGGGGATCATGAAAAACTATACAAGGCAAAAGATATTAGAACTAAGAGACATAAGAATACAAATTCTTAGAGACATAATTTGAGTATCTGGATCGAACTGAATTGTAATTGAATGCTATGTTTAGTCTATTTAGTCTATTTAGTTCAATGTATACAAATTACTCAGGTTAAGCTGTGATTTTATTTACAGCTGAGAGCAATGTTAGTCTTAATGTTAGTCTTAATGGGCTGGTAGATGTTAACCTGTCTTGGGTGCATGAGAAAAAGTTAGAGGGTGATAAAAAAGAGGGCAGAGATAGAAAAATATATAATTATCTGGAAAATCACAAAGCATTCTGTTTGGCTGCAATTCAAGGGAATGAAGAGACAAATTGGGAGGGTGAGTTTGGAAATGGGGGCTAGGATTAGATTTTGGAAAGTCTTCAATCTCACCCCAAAGATCTGAAGTTGAAGGAGAATCCAGAGATGCTAATGACTTTAAAACATAGTTGATCCATGAAGAGCTGTGGTTTAGAACAAAGAAGTAGGCTGATGTACACAGGATGGATGCATGAGAAAGGAATTAACTCTCTTTGATAGAGAAGGCTGCACACTAATGTTCTTGTAAAGTCCCTCTTTTTTTCAGAAGCAGTAGCATGCTTCTGTTTTATTCTTGATGTACACTTGTGTTCTGTGAGCCTGTTTGTACTGTTGACATTTTCCATTGTTTCTATGATACTTTTGTTGCCTGAGAAATCTGGGGGTTGTCATTTCCTATTTCTGTACATACCTTGACTGATAGGGAACTTTATAAAACATCTAATCTGTCTCCTTGAAATTATCTTCCACTCAAAGTTCCTCTCAAGTGTTTTCTCTCATGTATGGAAGCTAGAGAGAAAGTAAGAAAGAAAAAGGACTTCATGAATAAGGAGGAAGACCGGTAGAATGGTGGAAGGGAATAAGGGGAGGGAAAATCAGAAGGAAAAAACACGGCCTGAGTAAGGAAAGAGATCAAATAATATTATGTCCACAAATCAAAGTATTGCTACCAATCTTACTAGTATGTACAGGGAGGGAAGATGGGGACAATGGAATGGGGTAGGAAGAGAAACACATCAAGAGCTGTCCTCTGCATGTATTACTTTGAACCTCATTATGATATACAATTATATTTTATGAATACAATTCTTAAAATAAGGAGGTAGGAAAAGGAAAAACAAAACTCGAAGAAGGGAACAGTGCAAATAATGCTGTGTTTGTATGTAAAAGTATTAAGTGTGTAAAGGAAGAACAGAAGAGGGATGGGATATGGAGGAAAACTATTGTGAACATGTATAAATGTATGTATCATCTTGAATTTCACCATGATGTGTTACAGTGTTCTAATAAAATATAAAAAAAGAAAACCAAAAAAGGTTTCTTAACCCTCATTACTAGCTTAGACAAAAATGGAGCAAAATTATTTTAACTATCACAACCTTGTCATGTTTTTAGTAATAACAGCTTATGTTTTTCTTTTTTCCAGTTCTGGGGATAGAACTCAGAGCCTGGCACCTCTAGAAAAGCTCTCTACCACTGAGCTCTATATTCCTAAACCATACCTCAAATTCTTATGGATTCTTATTTTTATGGGAACTTAATAATTTTCTACTTTGGTTATCTAAATATAATGTCAAATAACCAGGAAAGTTTTTCTTTCTCTTTCTTTAACGGATCAGATGAGTATACAACCAAATATACTAAATTGTTACTTAAGAGCAAAAGACCTTTTAGTTATGCAACCAAGGCCTAGACTCCAGACCCCTATCCAGAAGTCTTTTCAACAATACCAAGATAACTGTCCTAAGACATGATGGCATTTTTCTAAGAGTTATGGAGGACTGCTCCATCTGACTGAAGTATAAATTTGCCTACGGACATTTATGTGTTTTATGATGAATGTGTGATGGATTTTGCAACAGTTAACCTCTGGCCCTGTAACTTTGCTGTTGACTCTTGAGAGCTGAGATTGACTTAATAAAGTGCTTATATGGAATGGCACAAAGATAGTAGCTCTTATAAGGACTAGGGTCACTAGCTTTATCACAGACTAAGAACAGTGCCATTATATTCCTTGCCATAGGCAAATCTTGCTTCATTTTAAGAACTGCCTTAGAGTGCTCCTTTTAGGAACAGTGATACCCAAACTCAAGAAGCCATCATAATCATCTAGAGTACTTGGTAAAAATGCATATTCCCTAGACCTACCTTTAGAAATTTGGATTCAGCAGGTTTGGGTGGAACTCTGTGATTGTTGCTGCATATGTAGTTCACAAGCCACACTTGGAGAATTCAATGGCCCTTCAACCAAGCCTTGTAGGCAGACCAGAAGTTATATCAAAGTAGTAAGATTCCTATAAAGATGCTGTGGAGAGCTTTTCCAACCCAGATATTAAGAATGTTTTTCAACAAAAGCTTTGCAACAACAACAAAATGAACTAGAGGATACTATGTAAAGTCACATTGAATAGTCCTTATCAACCTATCAGACCAGGATTAGTGCATCAAAAGGAGTAATATGTCATCAAGAAGGGAGAAATCAGCCATGAAAGTATAGCAAAAGTTATCCAAGAAGCTGAGGAAGGGAACATAAATTGATCAGGAAAGTGGGTTTTTGGGCTAGTTCTTTAGAGCTCCCAGGGCCATATCTACCCATACTATGGATTAGAGTTGATGGCCTTTTCCAGGGCTCTGTTTTCAACTTTCCTTTAATCTCATCTAACTCCACCACACCTTAGTAGCCCTTTAGATATTTTTTCTTGATTGAAAATTCATAATATTTTAAAATCATAGACATATATGTTTATATACCTTATAGATATCTGTGTTTTTCACATAAAGAGTAAGATCCACCCCCAAGAATCATTTTTCTCTGTTTCTGTAAGTATTTCCTTCATCGAGAACATAGAACATGTACTCTAACTTATTCAAACTTATTCTCTGTACTATAATAAACCTGAGAGGTCCGAGGAGGAATGAGAAAGGAGATAGTTCTATGACAGTACATGCTTTATTGAGATAAAACCCGTGGAGGGGGTTTTCAGTGAAAGGTTAGAGTCCATGTCCAACTACAGACCAGAAACTTATATAGGTTGTTTGAGAGGAGATTCTACCATGTAGGGGAATGTGATGGTTAGCTGTTGCTAGAGAAGGTATTAAGGGAATTCATTGGGATGTTAGACCTGGGTTAACAAGGACATTTGGAATTTTCCATAAGCAGAGGGGTGTGATAACCAAGGGGATTGTCTTTAGAAAAGGCAATAGGGGCATTTTGGTAAACAGGTAAACTCTTACTGAGTAAGACTTGGGAATTTCTGGCCATCAAAGAAAGAGACCTGCGAAATGACATCTCTTCACAAGATGGAGTCACTTCTAATGCTCAAAAACCTAAGCATGATGTAATACATGTTTAATATAAAGGCATACTCCTGTTTATATACACACTTACTTCAGGGGATACTCAGAGCAATAGTCTAAAAGTAACTATGATATTATTTTCTTTTCCTTTTTATATTCTATACTTGATATATGACCTGCATTTACTGGCTTTTAATTGATTGATTGATTGAGGTAGTGGGGCATTCTACCTCCAAGCAACAACTCCAGACCTATATTTTATTAATATTTTGTTTGGAAAAAGGGTCTTGCTAGATTGCTGAGAAATTTGCTATGTTGCCAAGGTTGAACTCAAACCTGTGAATCTTCTGTCTCAGCCTCCCAAATACTGGGATTACAGGTACCCCTCACCTAGATAGATCAACTCATCAAAGCTTGCCCCTGTCTCCCTGACTGAACATTACTGATAAGATGATAAAGGCCTGATATATACAGTTTATAGCTGTCACAGCTCTCAGAATCACACAAAGGCTGTGTTTCTTGATTCTACTTTGACATCATTCAAATATATTAACTTTCTTTTTGTCCATTTTTTCTAGGAGCAAAGTCTATTGACTATGTTTCATCCTTGCTCCAAAATATAATACTCTCTTACCAAACCTTTGTTTCTTCTTCTCCTTCTTCTGCCTGAAATATCAACTTCTTTTTTACTCATACAGATTCATGACATATTTTTTCATAAAACATTTTCGGCCCCTTGTTACCTCCTTCCTCTCTCCAGCAAATTTTCTATGTCTCTTACTCATTTGGTATGTATTTATGTACTCAAGGGCCTAGAATAGGGTCCACAATACACACAGCACCAAACTAAAGATAAAAGGGGTCTTGTCATAGCCTTCCTCATGAAGGAAATCAATAGTCAATCACTGCATCCCTACTGAGCAATTAGGAAGCACCAGAGAGGCACATGCAGTGAGGTTGTGTTTGTATATCTTGTAATTAAAAGCTAATTGCCTCCTGGGTTTTTGTTTGTAGATCTAGGTTTTGGGTGTATAGACACAGATACACTCACACTCTTATATGGTCTTTTGCAAACAGTTTGTGTTCATGAATAACTATTTCTTTAGTAAATGACTGTATGAATGTATATTCTAATTAGCTGCCTCTAAAAAAGCCATAGCCTATACCCCAGGGCCAGTGAAAAGCTAAACAAAAACAGTAAAGAAAAAAAGTGAAGAAAACAGGAGGAAGAAAGATAATATTTAGATCTGGAAGGTATATGGCTGAGCTCTTCTTTGTATTTTAATTTTTAGAGTCTAAGTGATTTACAGTAGGATCAAAGTCTGAACTTCTTCTATATCTATATTCTAAGACTAATTATCTTAAAAGTCCTTAGGACATGGAAATATTTGGCAAGAGAACATAAAACTCGGGCCCCAGCAGGTAACTTCATATGTGTGAAAATATCATTGGATTTTCAGCTCAACATAAAGAAGAAATTGCTTACATTATGTTATGGTTAGACAAAGAATGTCCCCTGTATTAATTCTCAGGGTTGCTATAGTACTCTCATCAGTAGATAAATCCTCTGTAATATATTTACTGAGTGATAAGCTAGGTAGGTGGAGTTAGCTGAAATAGGTGGGGGCTTGTGAGTGTGGCTTTAGGGACTGCATTTAGTGACATCCCCTTGCGTGCTTACTCTCTTGCTTCTGGACTTCATGAGAGCAGAGCACTTGCTCACTTCCTCTTTTTTCTTCCCACTACCACATCCTGAGCTCTGCAGACCTGCCTTGACATGGACCAAACATCTCCAGAACTATAAGCAAATAAATCCTCCTTTCTCTACATTTTGTGGCTGGTTGTTTAGGAGTATATCAGTGAGAATGCTGACTGAAACACAGTAAAAACTGGATGAGATTGGAGCTAACAGCCTTTGGGGATGTGTATCCTGTCATTAGATGTATAAAAATATAGGGGGCAATTTGGAAAGGAGTCATTAAAAGTCATAGATTCATTGAAAGGCGATGGGGACTAGATCATCATTGGTTCAAGTGGGGCAGGATGGGATTAGGGAGAGACTGGAACATCATTAAGATTTTTTTTTATCTACATGAGACAGAAATCCAGATGGCTCATTTCTGGGCTTACTGAAAAGGCCTATTTCCTTTATCTTGATAGAGAAACAAGCTGTAGCTTATGAAAGAGTACTCTCAGGCTTTGGGACTTCCTATACTCAATGACAATCATCAAAGAAATCATCACTGTGGAGAAAAACAGGAAAAGAAAGACAAAGAACACTGTAAAATTACTGTTATTGTTACTGCTGTAAAAAAATGTTTAATTTCCACCCTTGTCTTATTCACAAAATTACTAAACTGCATTTCCCAGGTGTGGGGTGGCCGTTTTGATTACAGGCGGTTTGAATATTACATTATTTTCTTCCCAGACAGCAACTTTCTGCAGTAGGCAAATTGAGCTGTTCTCAAATAAATATAGCAGATGCTTCAGCAATATTTAATTACCAACTCTAATAGGCACTTGACTTTTTTCCTCCTATGCCAAAATCTTCTGAATGACCTCCCTAACACAGACAGACCCAGAGGAAGTACATTAAGTCTAGAGTTGAAAAGTTTTCTAGCATTTCTTTATTACAAGACTCATTCATCATACATATCTCATATTAATATTGTCTCCAGGTAACCCCATGACTTTTCTTGGTAGAAAAATCTTCATTAAAAATAACTAATGTCTTCTGAGCACATAATGTATTCTAATTATACACTTATTTTATTTATTATTTTATTTTATCCTTACAACTGATGAAATGTATATTATTATTCCCATTTATTAAATTAGGGGCAATAGAGACTCAGAAGTTAGGTAAGCAGCCCAAGATGACACACTTAAGGGGTAGCAAACCTGGAATTCTAAACTATGCCTTGGTGGTTCTAGAGTCTAGCCAGCCATATGCTTTAAGCTGATGATTCCCCAAATGCTATCTCTGGAGCAGCATTAGCAAACTCACAAGACAATTTTGAAAAAATAAAGATTCTCAGCCATACCCACAACTAAAGAATCAGCACCTCTACCCAGGAACTGATGCTGATGTATTTTGAGAAAAAAGAACCAATATTTTAAGCAAATAGTACAAAACTGTTTCAAGTGTCGTAGGTTCAATTGAATTACAAAAGAACAAAAAATTTGGTTTCTACATAAAAGAATTTATGATTGAGCAGAAAACAATGGATTAAAACAAAAGGGTGAATTATAAAGGATATTACCTATACTAAATATATGACAAATATTTGTTCATTAATTAAAATAGATTCAAATTATATGCTGAGTGATTTTGTAGATTTAAAATTTCCAAAATCTTTTTTTGTTCCCTCCTATATATCTGTTTGTGTTTGGGGAGTATTTCCTAAAGCTTAAAAACTATTTCACCTTAAGATAACCTTATGTGTGTAATTCTCAGCCCCCTATACATTTCTAACTTTATGGGTCTACACCTACTTTACATATAAGCAAAGAAGGTTTTACTCATGACTATATGCTGAATTTTATAAGAATATAACTGATTATACTGGTTAGTCAGAAGGTGATCATATTGTGTTTTTTTCAGAACTTGACCTAGAGTTATTCACCACATCAAGAAACCATACAGTCAATGATATGGCTGTTTGTGGTGCTTGTCTTGTTAAGAGGACACACCCACATCAATCTACATTTAACTTTCGACTTTAACTTTTGGAAGACTTTTCATATAGTAAAGAACATTTCTTCAAAGGAGAAAACACAAGGAGCTGAGCCTGAATAGGCCATAGTGGCTCCACGGATTCTGCTGCACATTGGTAAGCAGGGAAGGGGAAATGTGTCCAGGAGTTCATTCTCCCACCCACCTAAACTTGAAAGTGTACTAGCTGTATTTCCCAAGGTTCCACCATCAATGGCAAAATGGTTAACTCACCATCTTGAAAACATAGCCTTTTGTAAGAAAAAAAAATGTAACAAAACACAGTTCCTTGTAGGATATCAACATATAAATCTGCTTAACTTAAATCAGTGATTCTCAGAAAGGTACCACCATCCCTAAAGGTGCATATTTTGTTGTTTTAACAACAGGTGGATGTAACTAGCATTTATTAGGTGATTCATAGATATTAGACCTCTGGCTTAAAAGAATTGTCTTATACTACCCCCCAAAATACAACCTTCTGAATATCCTGCCAGAACCTTAGGAGTATCTGGACTATTATGGGTGACCTATGGAGTGTCCCCCAAAGTCTCATGTGCTGAAGACTTGGTCCCCAATGGTGTACATTTAGAGGTGGGGCTTTGGGAAATGATGGGATCATGAGCATTCTGACTTCATCAATGGATCAATCCATAGGGAGCTGAGGGAACCCCTGGGAGGTGGTGGGAACCATAGGAGGTGGGGCAGAGTTGAGGAAGTGGGTCACTGGGGGTGTGCCCTTGGGGACTATATTTTGTCCCTGGCCGCTTCCCCAGTCTCTTTTACTCTCTGCTCTCTGGCTGCCATGAGCTGAATTATTTTCCTCCCCCACATCCTTCTGCCAAGATGTTCCCTGTCCCCTCAAGACCATTGCACTAGGGCCAGCTGATCATGGCCTGAACCCTCAGATAGATCTCTCCTCTTCTTAGTTGTTATTGTCAGGAGTTTTGGTCACATACATGGGCCTACAATCTACTTTACATATAAACATAGAATGACTTTGCTCATGGCTATATGCTAAGTTTTATAAGAACCTAACATTACACTGGTTAGTCAGGGGATGATCATACTGTGTTTTGTTCAGAATTTGACCCAGAGTTATTCACCACGTCGAGGAGCCATGCAGTCGACGATATGGCTGCTCGTGGTGCCTGTCTTGTTAAGAGGACACACCCACATCAATCTACATCTGTAGCATCTGTGGCTGTGATTGTCCTTGGGAAACTGAACATGTGTTTCTGTGCTGACTCAATTTCAAAAGAGCAAGCCTAAGCGAAAGTGTTGATTGTATTCAGTGAGATATTGTCTAGCTTCTCAAGTCCAAATGTGCTCATTTTAACTACACATATCTATGTGTTCTAGAATAATTGTATTGAAGTATTCAATAACATAATATTTATGATAATATTTAATATATTATAACATAAGATTTAACAACTATTTATAATGATATTTAATGTTACAATCTAATACTTATTATAATATTTTATTACAAATGGATTTTATTTACTCTTTATATTTAGATTATATACACATATACTTAGATTTTTATAAAGAATATGTATCACAGTGGGTTATATTATCTACAAATGTCCTGTCATGATATGAGTGACATTACAAATTATTTGCTATGAAAGTGGCCTGGGGGGTCTAGTAAGGTTGAAATGCATATAATATGTTTTGATATTTGTTTACCTTTTCTCTACTGATCATCCCAGAGTGAAGATGCTGTGGGACCAGGGATTTGTTATAGAAACCTTAGCATCCTCTAGGCCTGGGCTAGAGCATCCTTCCAGTAGGCCCTTTCCCTTGCCCCATCAGTACTAGCTGAGTGATGCTCCGAGTCAGATACGACATTAATACAAATGTGGGCAAGGCAGAAATGGACAAGTAACAGATAGCCTGTAACAGATAGCCTAAGTGATAGAGGAAAATGTCGAGGGGTAGCAGAGGAACTGGGGAAGAGGCCACTCTTGGTAAGATTAAACTATGGAATGAAGCCAGCTGTGAGACCCAGGTAGTACTGGATGCAGAGGGAAGGGCGTATACTGAAACTCCCGGTGAGCTAGGGGTTAGCTGGATCTCAGAACCCAAAGCCGATGTGTGGCTGGAGGGCAGCAAAGTGACAGAGTAGACACAACAAAGTCAGACTGGCACAGTCAAGCTGACAGAGGAAGGCACAGGTCAAATTCTATTGGCCTCATAAGTTTTGGTAAAGCACTGGAATTTTATTCCCAGAGCAATGTGTGGCTACACGGTTATAATGTACTATCAATACTCAATGTATATTTGTTTAATCATTTATACATGTATGTGTGTGCTCCGATACATTTTTGCATTAACACATTAATGAATCTATAAATCCAACAATGCAGAAAAAAAAAAAAACCAAAGGCTGCAGCCCTCCGCTGGCCTCATATTATATCCCTTCCATCTTCTACTTGGCTTTGTGATCTCCCATCAGTCTCTTCCTGAGCCTCAGTTCCCTCACAGGAGGACAATAAGAACTTGAAGATCCCCTTTAGCTCTGGAAATAATTTAATAATTCCTGCCAAACCAACCCCACTGACAGGCTCTCGGGCTACAAGCAGCTGAAAAGCAAACACTGAATGCCTCTGCTGCATTGATCATCCTAGGCTTGGCATTTTGTCTGCAGCTGGAGCCCTTTCTGTAAGATCACTCAGCATCTATAAGTTGACTAATTTCCATGTTGATTGCAAAGCTGGAAATGTATACACTTGTCATTCTTATTCTTGGCCTAAATGCTTCTTGCTGGTAGTAGCTTTGACGATGGGGCGTTGACACCACTTGCTGGTTATTGTCTGACGTTCTATTGATACGAGTGGGTTTTTAGGAGGATGCACAATTTGATAATCAGACTCCATCTGCAGAGTAATCACGAGTTACATTGTGGAGAAAATGTAAGTAAATGCTGGAGCGGGAGCTGTCTTATTTTCGGCTTTCCTTACTCTAGCAAAGATTGTGGAAAGAGATGTCGATAAGTAAAACAACTTGGACTTTTTTTTTTAATATAATGAGCATCTCTTAGTGCTTTTACATTTATCTAAGTACAGAAAGTGACAGGCTATAAAACAAAATGCTCTCATATATTTTATCTCATTTGCAAATGCACTGTATTAGCGTTATAAGACAGTGTATGAGTATGATGAAGCTACTTCAACCACAATGCAGCCTGTGACATTGAAAGAAAGTGTTTCTGAAGGTCATCCCCTCTCCCCAGGATGATCAGGTTACACAGAACCATCTCTCCTCCATCTGTTAGATCATTTTCTATTCTGAACTCACTGCAAGTCCTTGTACCTCCATTTTCCCATCTGCAAAGTGGAAATAATGGCAACGTATAATAAGCCAGTGGGAGTTCATTAATGGATGGGAATTTCCAGAACAGTTTCTAGTACATGTTAGAATCTCAAGAAATGAACGGGATATAGTGGTGCACGTCTGTAATTCCCATACTTGGGAGACTGAGACAAGATCAGAAGTTCAAGGCCCACCTCAGCAACTTAGAGAGATCCTGATTTAAAAAAAAAATTATATATATTCTGGGTTAGAAGTGTAGTTCAGAGGTAGAATGCCTCTGAGTTCAGTCTTTAGTAACACACACACACACACACACACACACACACACACACCCACACCAAAAAAATAATAAAAGCCTGTTCTCCTTCTGACCATTTTTATTATTCCTCCTCTCCAAAGTCAACCACACCTGGGGAGTGTCCTACAGTTCTCAGTATAACCATGCATCTGCCCATGTATTTTTTACTTCTGTTTCCTTTTACTTCAATGGGGTCATAGATACATCATGTTAAAATTGTTTATTTCTGTTCAAAAATAAATAATAAAGGCAGCTACTTTTTTATTAACATATAGAGTTACATCATTAATTATCAAAAATACTTAATTTGATGGGTGGGCTAGCATTTATCTGACTATTTTTAAATCAATGAACAGTTAGGCTATTTCTAACATCTTGCTGCTTTCTACATGGTTGTAGAAAATGTTACCATCAGGACCTCTTTCCACACCCATAAACATTTCTCTACAGGATAATTCTGAGAAGTACATCTTCACATCTGTTTCATCCACAAAAACACATCAGGAGAAATTGAGTGAGTAAGCGTGATTATCTACCAATGAGGTGGGTTCTGGGATTTGAAGGAATTTCTCTAACCTCTCACAGGTAGGACTCATAGGGAATGGTAGGAATGAGACAATACTAGACTCCTCCAGGGCCAAATTCATCCTCCTTTCTATTGGATGACATAAAACAGAATAAAGATCTGCTTGTTTGTCTGAAAACCTTATATCCTGGGAAATCTTTCACATTGAAAATTTTAATACATTTATTAATTCTAGCTGCAGATGGGTCTGTGAGAGCTGACAATAAATTGACCACATATTATGAATCATTTATATTGTGTATATATATACATATATATATATATATATATATATATCAATAAAAGATCCCTTATTCTTAAAAATCTATTAGGGATAGTATTTACTAAGAGTTTAATATGGTAAAGTGACCATAGAAGAGTCCAAATGCCAACAAAGACGCATCAGAAACTGTGGGGAGATCCCGATTTAGTCAAATCACAACCTAGTTAGAGGGTAGATAAGAAATATGTGCCAATAATTAAAATATAAAGTAGATGTATTACTCAAGGAAAGTGCAAATATCAACTTTGGAGGGTTTATAGAAAAAGATTGCCATTAAAAATCACAGCCTAGACATGTTATCTTTATTTTACGGAGATTTCCTAAAGTGAATTAGGTACGTATTAATCCTCCAGCTTCAGGCAATCATTTGAGTTCCTAAATCTAACCGCAGACAGTCTTTATACTCAATCACATATATACGCCTTTGTCATTCCATTTATGAAGAAAGGTAAGCAGGTATAAAACTCTCTGCTGAGATTAAGTGGAGAACATGAATCATCTACCACTAAGGTTGAATTTTCTTCAACTTTGGATCATATTCTGAAAATATCCATTCAGGTGAATTACACTAAAATATTTAGTGTACTGTAATTATTATTATTATTATTAATGTGTTTTAAAAAACAAAAACAATTCTGATGATATTCGTTAGGACATTATCCAGTTTAAAAAATTAATCATTTTTGTAGTACTGGGGATGAAACCCAGGGGCATTCTAGCTCTAAGCTATACCTTAAACCTTATTTTTATTCTTTATTTTGAAACATAGTCTAAGTTTCAGAGGGACTCACTGAGAAGCTGAGGCTGACCATAAACCATTATCCTCCTGTTTTAGCTTCCCAAATACTGGGATTACAAGTGTGTGTCACCACGCCTGGTTTAGCTTAGTCGTTTTAAAGCAGCTTTTTATTTTAATACTGGGATTGGACCCAGGAACATTCTACCTCTGAGCTATACCCCCAATTCTTTTTCAATTTTAGTTTTAATTTTGAAACAGGGTCTTGCTAAGTTGCTGACATTGGCCTTGAATTCGCAATCCTCCTGTCTCAGTCTCATAAGTTACTGGGAATACAGGAGTATACCATCAAACTTCTCCTAAAGAAGCAATCATATCGTGGCTGGAATCTACCTAAAAATGCAAATAAGATGTTATTTCTTATCCAAGAGTTATGGCAGATAATTATAGTCCCAGTACCTGGGAGACTGAGACAGAAAGAATTTAGATTCAAGACCAGCCTCTACAACTTAGTGAGACCCTGTTTCAACATAAAAATAAAATCAGGCTGGTAGGTATAACGCAGATGTAGAATGACCATGGGCTTAAGCCCCAGTACCACAAAAAAAAGTTATTTCTTTTTGTTATTTGTGGTTATTTAAAGTGTTCAATCAGACAAAGAGACAAATGTAGTCTGGTCTCTAGAATAAATATGTTTTTAAAAAATTTCTATAGTCAGAATATTAAATCCAAAAACTTCAGCTATCTTAGTAATAAATCAATATTCATTGTTAAGGAACTGAAGTTGTTTTGTATCTTACTCAGAGTCATTTCAGATAGAAACTTCATTACTAATGATCTATCAATTCTTATTTTCCAAGAGACTGATGATGTTGATAATTATTTCCCTTTTCACCAATGGAAAGCTCAGAGGGACGCCAATGTATAATCCCTCCTCTTGCATGATTAGTAGTTAAACTATAAAAGAGAAAGTGGTAGGAATGACACAGCACATATGTAAGTTTATCATCGCCAGTATCTTTGTTAAATAACAACTAATTCTAGGACAGTGAAAGACCTCCTAAAACTTTGAGAGTATCTGTGAGCTAAGAAAGAAAAAAAAGAGAAAGGAAGAATTTTATTGGTTCAGTGGAAACAAACTGGACACTCTGCCTTGGCTTTCTCTGTATGGCAGTATGGCTGGCAAAAGTCATTTAAGGGGTGCAGAGTCCACAGCACTTGACAAAAAAAGCTCAACAGACGGAAAATCCACCCGGGCTGTCCTCTGAGCAAATCACTCTTGAAATAAACCCAGATTTTTTCCAATGGGCCATGAAACCTAACTACATAATAACAGCTTGAATTTCTACCAGCCTGCTTTCCACCTCAGCAATCCTGAAATACTGTGGGCAACACCTCCATTTTTCCCACTTATGCTGAGATTTGTTGTTAAAGTAGAATAAACACTCCAAGGTGGGGTTTTTATATATTTAGTATATATTAATATATTGTGTGTATGAATTTATAATATATTAATAATGTATGCCAACACACACACACACACACACACACACACACACACACACACACACACACGGTGCATGCTGATGTTTACTGGGGTTCAAAAGAAGAAAAAATAAAAGCTAGCATCAATCCGAGACTTATAGTAAAAATATGCAGTGCTAGGCACACTCAAGGCATTCATGAATGCAATACACTCAACAAATACAGAAAAGTAGGTCTCATTAGTAAACATTATTTTAAAGATGTAGAAACTGAGACTCATGCATAACTTGGTAACTTAGAAACTGATCAAACTCAAGTCTCTCTTTTGCCATAGCTAGCGATTCCAAGTAGAGTGCTCTGACTTAGCATTACCACACAAAACAGACGAGATTGGTTAAGCTGGAATTTTAGATAAAGAACAAATAATACTTAGAGTAAATATATTCTGTGTAATATCTTGGGACATATTTACTTTAAGGGTGATGATTTTAATATTTTTGCAGTATAAGTATATAATGGTAGCACATTTGATATTTATGTTTTCATTTTTATCTGAATTAAAATGTAACTGGGCATTCTGTGTTTTTACTTGGTGAATCTGGAACTGTTACTATGGCTTTTCTTACCCATGAAATGAGACAAGAGGCATCTTTGTAGATTACAGAATTATTTCCTTCTTAATAAATATCTGGTATGAGAGAAGCCTGGTATGGAAGTAGCAGAATCTCTTCACGAACTAACTGCTAGACTAAAAAAGGATGGGTCGTCTACTCCAATTTGTGCCAAATTGGAATAGAAGTGGTCTTAACAAATGTTACACAACAGCTGGTCTCCTGAAAGTCCATTCCTATCTCAATACTATTGTGGGACAATGAAGCATGCTCAAGAGCAACATGGCACCTGGAACTTATTTGGAGGGCTTATTCTGGAGGGAAAGAGAAAAATTCCCCAGTTGAGTGGAAAAGAAAAGCAAAGGTGGAGAAGAAAAGAAGCCCAGTACCTGAACTGGAGGCATCACAGAGGAGCATGGTGCTCCAGGGTCAATGATCTTTATGAGTCTCTTACCTTCTATTTTGTTCCTGTTATGGTCTCAGCTCCAGGCAGAGGGCTTGACACGTATTGTGGATTCAATGGAAGAATGCC